>NC_053023.1:234392164-234692164 GCF_003073215.2 Triticum urartu | reverse complement strand
CTTGACACTGGTAGATCCCTTTTCCCCAATCTAGGGCCTCATTAGGACTTACAAATTCATCTGCGCTAAACTTTTAGGTCTAGAATTTTTTCCATTTTGAACAGCCATTTGATCTAGAATAATACCAAGCAATTTTGGAAACTTGTTTGTCTCAACACTTAGCTGAATCTGCTTTCTCAAATATCTATAGTCATGGCGGCTTACTGTTCTGGCTTACTTTTCCTTATATGAAATTAGCCCTTATTTAAGCCGCCATTACTCCCCTGTATCATCATCATTTACTTTCACCATTGTCATTGAATTGAACCGGCATGTTACCATCCTTTCAGTTCATTTTTGAACATCATGCCGTCCAAAGCGCTGACTGTCTGCAATTGAGTTCCCTCAACCGTGACTGAGGAAAATTTGAAGGAGTTCTTCTCCATAGGATTTTTGCCAGGAAAAAATGTCATGTCTTATCATGCACCTGACCCGGACGAGGAACGGCCCAATCCAAGAGATGGTGAAGTCATTGTCTTTTCTGACCACATGAACCGTGGCTTTTCACCGCCCGGCTCAAAGTTCTTCAGAGATGTCTTCCATTTTCTAGAACTCCACCCTCAAGATATCGGGCCCAATTCCATATCCAATATCTGCAACTTCCAAGTGCTCTGTGAGGTGTACCTTCAGGAAGAGCCAACCGTGGAACTCTTTAGAGAGTATTTTTATCTGAACCGGCAGAATGAGTGCACCAACGACCTTAGCTTGGAGCTTGGAGGCATCTCAATTCAGCGTCGACAGGGCGCTGTCTTCCCCCTCATAGTCTTGCCGAGTCATCCAAAAGACTGGAATCAAACTTGGTTCTATTCTCAAGACACTTCACCAGCAAACGAGAAGCCACTGTCGGGTTATCGCGCCGAGCGTCTTGACTTCAAATTCATGGTCCCTGACAAGCTTACTGATGCCGAACGCAAGAAGCTGATCCCATCAATCAAAAGGACTAACGCCTTATTAGGGAACGGCTTAACCGGAGTTGACTTGACCCGCTACTGGGTCTCATGGCGGGTTATCCCTCTAAGCCGCCGATCAAAACTGATGTGTGAATATGGTGGAGGCCCAAATGATCCTCTTCGTCATAGCTCCGTCCAATTACCCGAAGAAGATATTGTTGCAATGTCAACCCTTCTAGTAAACGGCAAATACGAAGACTGCAGTAAAGTCGGGTTAAACCCCTTCTGCAAACTTAACCCAGCGCCAGAGGTAAAGAACCTCTGATCTCTTTCTTTGTATGTTTCCCAGCCGTGTTAAGTACCTGCCTGATCTTTCATCTTTGTTTATTCATCTGCAGGCCAGATCTGATTTCTGGAAAGCCAAGTACGACCACGAAGCCGCCAAGAAGGCTAGAGCCGCTGCTATCAACACCAAGAAAATGACCCAGCGGTCCAAGAAGAAGAAAAGTACCGCTAAGGATCTGATGAAGCTTGATGATACTTCTGAGTCGAAGGTAGCCCTTGACTCCCTTGGCCAAATTTTTAATAATCTTATTAACACTGATCATTGCCAGGACGACACAGGGACCAGTCAGGCCGTGGAAGAACATGTAACTATTTCCTCCGACTCAGCCCATTTGCCAAGATAGAAAGTTCGAGTCGTAACCCAGAAAGTAAGGTTTTCACACCCTTTGGCTTATCTGGATCCTCGTTTTCTTTTGAAAAAGCAGCAACATGAGAGCCGCCGTCAGACCCGGAATGATGATGAACCACCTATTGTTCTTCAATAGACTCCTCAAAAATGCTAGAATGAGGTTTATTTCTTTGTCTTTGACTTTTTGTTAATGGATCTTCTCCCTTGCATTACTTACTTTGTTTTATCTTTGTAGGAGGTGTCACGCTCTTCTGGTGATTCGTCACAGACCCAATTTCCGGCCTTCAAGACTGCCCCTGGGTAAGGAAAAACCCTCTTTCCGCCGTGTTTTTCAAATTGTATCTTTATACGGATAGTGTCATAACATTTCTTTTAGTGGTCAAGCTAAGTCCAAGAAGGCCAAGGTGACTAAACCAGCGGAAGACCCGCCAGTCCTGGCGCCTGAATCGGCCATGCCACCTTCTCCCCCTCCTACTGAAACTCCAGAAGACCCGGCCGCCAATGCTGAATTAAATCCTCCTGAGCCGTCAGCCGACAATACCACCGTTAACCCTTCTGCTACTGGACCATCCAGCTCAGCTAACCCACCATCACCGTCTGCTCAAGACGTTCTGATCAATGGAAGCCGCTTCTTTGAGACGGGGAATCCTACCGTGTTGGCTCGTCATACTACGAAAGAGGCGCTGGAGAAACAAAAAGTGTGTTTTGATATTTCGCATTATGACCATCTGAATGCCAATGACATATTGTCCGGCTATCTCAGCCATGTGCACTCCAGCCGTGATTCAGAGATCGACATGGTCAAGCAGTTGCAGCTGAAGTATGAGGTATGTTCTTCCGGCTTACTTATATTCTGCTAGCCCCCAAGTCTTCAGATTATGAGAAAACCGAAATGACCTGTAGACTTATGATATAGGCTAAGACTTTACCTTTAAATTTTTTTGAAGTCCAATAAAATAGAACAAAGCTTCACCTGTAGTCCTCAAGAGCCGGTTCATTTGACCATAAATGAGCCGGTACTTTGAATTTTCATAATTGTCTTGTGCCGAATCCAACAAACATTGTAATCCGGCTTAACCTTGAGAAACCTGCTGAATAGCATACATTAGCCCCCAAGTGCCAAGTGCTGTTACTTTGTAAAGTACTCGGGACTTAAAGTATGTTAGAGTCATAAGAATTTTTTTTGGCATACATTAGCCCCCAAGTGTCAAGTGGTATTGTAGTGCAAAGTACTTGAGACTTGAATCTTGACTTTTGAACCTTAATTGAAATCTTGACTCATCTAGGTATGTTTTTGCAGAATGCCTTATCTGAACCGAGCTCGCAATTAACTGATGCGAAGGCCCGGCTGGCGGATCAGGAGGCAGAAATCAAGTCTGCTGACTCCAAACTGCAATTAAGTCTATCTGATACGGAAAAATTAAAAAGCAGCTTTACTGCCAAGAAGAAAACCTGGCTGAAGAAAAAACGCTGCTGACACAATGCGCCGAGAAAGCTGAAGCAGCCCTTGAAGAAGTTATGATGGAGCTGACTGGTTTAAAGGACCGGGTGTCTCAAATGGTGTCCGCCATCTTTGGTAAGCCATCTGTACTGACCTTTTTACCTTCTTTTGACCCGAAAAACAAACCACTAGCTGACCCTTTGTGTTCAAAACACGTGCAGGCCCACGAAGTAAGAATCTAATTCAAGAGAACGTGACTAAGCTGAAGGAAGTCTATACCTTAGTGGAGCAGTTGTACATTGGCGCACTACGAGCACTTGCCGCTATCTCTCCTACCAATCAAGGACCAACCGGCTCAGCGATGTCTTAAAGAAGCTGTCAATATTACCCGCCAGGTTCCAAAAAGTCAAGCGCTCCTGTGCCAGAGCCGGAGCTTTGACTGCCCTAAGCCGCTCCAAGGCTTGGGTGCCAGACCTAGACCCGGCGGATGTAGCCAGAGGGTATCCCACGGTAAAGGAAGACGGGTCACTGTTTGAACAGGATGACTTCGTTGCTTGCGTGAGGGAGGTGCGACCTCAGGCCACCATTCTTGGAGATGAAACAAATATTGATAAATACCAGCCGGGTTTTGACTTGCACAATAAGAAGATGGCGACTCCCTCCTACAAAGTGACCGACCTTATCATGCCGGTTCGTCAACATACATTTTCTCCGGATATTGATCCAGCCGGCTTGATTGATGAAGAAGCAGAATTTACTGTTGTAGATGGTTTTGATTGGTCAAAACCTAACTTCCAATTAGCAGAAGGCGGTGAGCCGGTGAGGGAGGAGTAAAGACCATCTTCATGGGCTTTTAAAAGCCTTGTAATAGATTAGCTGTGAAAACACTACATGATTTGCCTATGCCATCGCGCATAAGACACCGTGTGTGATTCTGTGTTTCCTGATGTCAATATATGCATCATATTTATGGTTGTCCCTGCAATATTTCCGCTCTGTTCCTGTAGATAAAAGGGAAAAACTGGCTTGGCAGCTTAGTACCAAACGGGTCAGAACACCCAGTTTATAGCTAATATTTTTATCATAGTAGAAAACAGAACCAGACGTAAAAAGAAAACAAGGTTGAAATAACCTTTGATTAATACAGAAGGAAACTGTTCATAAACAATAGCCATACCTGTATCTTTGACCTTCGGACCACCGGTTTATATGACTCGGGTGATGATAATCATGTCTTTGCGAGAAGTCAATGCTTCTGAATACCTGATGATTATCATGCCCTGGCGGCTTGTTGTCAAATAGTCAAGCCGGTGAAAAGACCATGATTGATTATTTTGAAATTGATACAACAAAAAACCAATAAGACAAATAACTGGTGGTAAACAAAATTAACCTTGTAACTAAAGATTGGGGGTTTTCTGATTCGAAAACGATCAGTAAACCGGACCAAAGGGGTTAAGCTAAGATTCGAATACGATCATATAGCCCCCAGTGGCTTTGGCATTGCGCCGATCAAGAGGGTACCGATAGCTATGTTCTCTTTGGTTCGAATATGACCTATGTTTGAACAGGAAGCCCCCAAATGACCTTGAGAGGTTTTTAACGACCCTGATTCGAATATGATCCAAGTCGGACCCAAAAGGGGTTAAGCTGTGATTCGAATACGATCAAGAAGCCCCCTAGTGAGTTTGGCTTTGAGCCGATTAAGAGGGTTACGACAGCTCTGTTCTCTTTGGTTCGAATACAACCTATGTTTGAACAGGAAGCCCCCAAGTGACCATGATAGTTTGCAGCTAGATTCGAATACGATCATAAGCCGGACCAAAAAAGGTTAGACTTGATTCAAATATGATCAGCTCCTTAATAGTCATTTGAAAATAGTAAAATATAGTAAAGATGCGTAATCTTTGAAAAGAAAAGAGACCGATGGTCCTGCTTTATTACTTATCATAGTATATACAACGTCAAAGTATGTACATGATGAGAGCCGGTGACTCTGGTGTAGTATGGCCGAAGTTGAGCAATGTTCCACGGCCGGCGGGTCTCCTCTTCCGACTTACGTGAGTCTTTGTGCTCTCGAACGTCAATGAGGTAATATGACCCATTGTTTAAGTTCTTGCTGACCACAAAGGGTCCTTCCCAAGGTGGGGATAGCTTGTGTGCATCTGACAGATCCTGGATGAGCCGGAGCACCAGGTCACCTTCTTGAAAAGTCCTGGACTTAACCCAGCGGCTGTGATAACGGCACAGGTCCTGTTGATAAATTGCTGATCGAGCTGCTGCTAAGTCTCTCTCCTCATCTAACAAGTCAAGTGCATCCTGTCTGGCTTGTTCATTATTAGCTTCAACATAAGCCGCCACACGGGGCGAGTCATGACGGATGTCACTAGGCAACACTGCTTCGGCTCCATAAACCATGAAGAAAGGTGTATAACCTGTAGACATGTTAGGGGTGGTGTTGATACTCCACAGCACCGAGGGTAACTCCTCTACCCAACAACCCGGCGTTCGCTGAAAGGGAACCATAAGCCGGGGCTTGAGACCTTTTAAGATTTCCTGATTTGCTCTCTCATCCTGACCATTGGATTGAGGATGAGCTACAGAAGAAACATCAAGCCGGATATGCTCGCGCTAACAAAACTCCTCCATAGCCCCTTCGGATAGATTAGTGCCATTATCAGTGATAATGCTATGTGGAAAACCAAAACGGAAGATCACCTTTTTCATGAACTGAACAGTTGTGGGCGCATCACACTTACTCACTGGTTCTGCCTCAACCCAATTTGTGAATTTGTCCACTGCCCCTAAAAGATGTGTCTTTTTATCCTTAGACCTTTTGAAAGGTCCAACCATGTCAAACCCCCAGACCACAAACGGCCAAGTGATTGGAATCATCCGCAGCTCTTGAGCCTGCACATGTGCTCGTCGTGCGAATTTTTGACATCCATCACATCTACTGACCAGATCTTCTGCATCAGCGTGAGCCGTCAACCAGTAAAAACCATGACGAAAAGCTTTGGCCACTGATAACCCACAAGTATAGGGGATCGCAACAGCTTTCGAGGGTAGAGTATTCAACCCAAATTTATTGATTCGACACAAGGGGAGCCAAAGAATATTCTCAAGTATTAGCAGCTGAGTTGTCAATTCAACCACACCTGGAAACTTAGTATCTGCAGCAAAGTGTTTAGTAGCAAAGTAATATGATAGTGATGGTAACGATAACAAAAGAGTAACGAAAGCAAAGTAATGTTCTTGGTATTTTGTAGTGATTGTAATAATAGCAACGGGAAACTAAATAAGCGTAAACCAGTATATGGAAAGCTCGTAGGCATCGGATCAGTGATGGATAATTATGCCGGAAGTGGTTCATCATGTAACAGTCATAACATGGGGTGACACAGAACTAGCTCCAATTCGTCAATGTAATGTAGGCATGTATTCCGAATATAGTCATATGTGCTTATGGAAAAGAACTTGCATGACATCTTTTGTCCTACCCTCCCGTGGCAGCGGGGTCCTAATGGAAACTAAGGGATATTAAGGCCTCCTTTTAATAGAGAACCGGAACAAAGCATTAGCACATAGTGAATACATGAACTCCTCAAACTACGGTCATCACCGGTAAGTATCCCGATTATTGTCACTTCAGGGTTAACGGATCATAACACATAATAGGTGACTATAGACTTGCAAGATAGGATCAAGAACTCTCATATATTGATGAAAACATAATAGGTTCAAATCTAAAATCATGGCACTCGGGCCCTAGTGACAAGCATTAAGCATAGCAAAGTCATAGCAACATCAATCTCAGAACATAGTGGGTACTAGGGATCAAACCCTAACAAAACTAACTCGATTACATGGTAAATCTCATCCGGTGATGGAATTACTCACGCACGGCTGTGAGCATCATGAAATTGGTGATGGAGGATGGTTGATGGACGACGGTGACGAATGCTCCTCTCCGGAGCCCCGAACGGACTCCAGATCAGCCCTCCCGAGAGGTTTTAGGGATTGGTGGTGGCTCCGTATCATAAAACACGATGATTTCTTCTCTCTTATTTTTTTCTCCCCGAAAGCAGTTACATAGAGTTGGAGTTGGAGTCGGGAGGTCTCCAGGGGGGCCACGAGGTAGGGGGCGCGCCCTAGGGGGGCGCGCCCCCCACCCTCGTGGCAAGGGTGTGGGCCCCCTGGTCTTCATCTTTGGCGAGGATTTTTTTATTATTTATTGTAAGATATTCCGTGGAGCTTCAGGTCATTCCAAGAACTTTTGTTTTCTGCACATAAAACAACATCATGGCAATTCTGATGAAAACATCGTCAGTCCGGGTTAGTTCCATTCAAATCATACAAGTTAGAGTCCAAAACAAGGGCAAAAGTGTTTGGAAAAGTAGATACGACAGAGACGTATCAACTCCCCCAAGCTTAAACCCTTGCTTGTCCTCAAGCAATTCAGTTGACAAACTGAAAGAAATAAAGAAAAACTTTTACAAACTCTGTTTGCTCTTGTTGTTGTAAATATGTCAAGCTAGCATTCAAGTTTTCAACAAAGATTATAACTAACCACATTTGCAATAATTCTCAGGTCTCATGATTACCCATGTCAATAGCATAATCAACTAGAAAGCCATATTAATAAATCTCGGATGAAAACACTTTCTCAAAACAATCATAATATGATATAATAAGATGGTATCTCGCTAGCACTTTCTGAGACCGCAAAACATAAATGCAGAGCACCTTTAAAGATCAAGGACTGACTAGATATTGTAATTCATGGTAAAAGAGATCCAATCATAGTCACACCCAATGTAAACTAACAATAATGAATGCAAATGACAGCTGCGCTCTCCAGCTAGTGCTTTTAATAAGAGGGTGATGACTCAACATAAAAGTAAATAGATAGGCCCTTCGTAGAGGGAAGCAGGGATTTGAAGAGGTGCCAGAGCTCGGTTTTGAAATAGAGGTGAATAATATTTTGAGCGGTATACTTTTATTGTCAACATAACAACCAAGAGATGGTGATATCTTCCATGCTACACACATTATAGGCGGTTCCCAAACAGAATGGTAAAGTTTATACTCCCCCTCCACCAACAAACATCAATCCATGGCTTGCTCGAAACAACGAGTGCCTCCAACATACATCAGGTCCCAGTGGGAGTTCTGTTTTGCAATTATTTTGATTTAGTTTGCATAAAGCATGGGACTGGGCATCCCGGTGACCAGCCATTTTCTCGTGAGTGAGGAGCGGAGTCCACTCCTCTTGAGAATAACCCGCCTAGCATGGAAGATACAGGCAGCCCTAGTTGATACATGAGCTATTCGAGCATACAAAACAGGATGATTATTTGAAGGTTTAGAGTTTGGCACATACAAATTTACTTGGAACGGCAGGTAGATACCGCATATAGGAAAGTATAGTGGACTCATCTGGAATAACTTTGGGGTTTAAGGAATTGGATGCACAAGCAGTATTTCCCGCTTAGTACAGGTGAAGGCTAGCAAAAGACTGGGAAGCGAACAACCAGAGAGCGACAACAGCCATGTACATGCATTAAAATTAATACACGTTGGATGGAAGCATGAGTAGGATATAATCCACCATGAACATAAATATCGTGAAGGCTATGTTGATTTGTTTCAACTACATGCGTGGACATGTGCCAAGTCAAGTCACTTAAATCATTCAGAGGAGGACACCACCCTATCACACCACATCATAACCATTTTAATAGCATGTTGGCATGCAAGGTAAACCATTATAACTCATAGCTAATCAAGCATGGAACAAGCAACTATGATCTCTAATTGTCATTGCGAACATGTTTATTTATAACAAGCTGAATCAAGAACGATGAACTCATCATATTTACAAAAACAAAAGAGGTCGAGTTCGTACCAGCTTTTCTCATCTCAGTCAGTCCATCATATTTCATCATAATTGCCTTTCACTTGCACGACCGAATGATGTGAATAATAATAAGAGTGCACGTGCATTGGACTAAGCTGGAATCTGCGAGCATTCAATACACAGGAGAAGACAAAGCAATATGGGCTCTTGGTTAAATCAACAATAAAGCATATAAGAGCCACTTCAACAATTTAATCATGGTCTTATCCTACTGATCCCCAAAGAAAAGAAAACAAATAAAACTATTTACACGGGAAAGCTCCCAACAAGCAAAAGAAGAATAGGAAATATTTTGGGGTTTTCTTTTTAATTACTACGACAAGCATGGAAATTAAACTGATTAAAAGTTACAACTAATTTTTTTTGTTTTTTCTTAAGGTTTATTAAAGACACAAGAAGAAAGCATAAAAGGAAATAAACTAGCATGGATGATACAATGAAAAAGTATGAACACCGACAACTAGCAATGAGTGTGTGTGAACATAAATGTAATGTTGGTGAGAAATACGTACTCCCCCAAGCTTAGGCTTTTGGCCTAAGTTGGTCTATGGCCACGGCTGGCCTGGATGATATCCATAATAATAGTTGGGGTCGTACTGCGATGAGGAAGAAGAAGGCTCCGATTGCCACTGGCTGGCAATCATCTCCGGATCCCACTGATAGTTAGACTGCCGTGAAGGATCAAATTGTGGTTCCGGTTCTAGCTCCTCGGCTGGTGCAGGGTTCCGGTAGGCGTGGATAGCTGTCAACGGAACAAGGTACGTGCCTACAGTCAAATCAAACAAAGAAGGAGCAGGCAAGGTAATAGTCTCAGGATGATGTTTATTAAAGAACAATTGATATTTAAGCTCTCCTGCCCTATTCTTAATAATAAAATCATGTGCCACCATAATTTTATAATCTAGATAAACATGAGGCAGCACTTTTTCTTCCTTCTCAGCATGCCTAATAGGTATGTTAAAATGTGCAGCTAGGCGTGTGGCATAGATGCCTCCAAAGATGGGGCCCTTTGTACGGTTCAGACTTAACCGTTTAGCCATAATACCGCCCATACTAAAAGTGTTATCACTGTATAAACCGTGGTGCAAAATAATAATATCAGGGATACTCAGGTTTCCACAGTTTCCGCGACCAATTAAGCAACGACTAGCAAATAATGCAAAGTAGCTTAAAACAGGAAAATGTATGCTAGTGATTCATGCATCGGAAACCTTCCTAGTTTCTCCTACAGTGTTAGTATCAATAAACCCCTCCACATCATCATGATGTGGTTCTTCTGTCTTGCCCCCAAAAGGGACTAAAAAAATCCGACAGAAATCATAAAGTGACATCTCCTTATGCTCATCATATAAATGAAACTCCACCGTAGGTGGTGAGTTCCTAGAATGAAAATGAAAGTTTTGCACAAAGGTATTTGTGAGTAAGAGATACTGATCGCATTGGTCGTGGAGGAAAGCGGTGAGGCCTGCATTATGATCCAATTCATGAAAATCTTCATAAATCTCGGCTGCTCTCAAGAAATCCTCGGAAGGCCATTCACACGCCCGAACCTCCGCGGTACGCGGCAAATTATACTTAGGCTTCGGTGCCTTTTCCTTCGAGCTTTGGCTCGATGAGCCCCTCAATAATCTCCTCATCATTTTTTGAAAAATTCTGAAATTTTTAGTAACTTCAAAATAAAAGTAAACCAAACTCAATAATATTGGTAGCAAGTACCCCTACAAGTGCCTAGAGCCTATATCATGCATCAAAACTACTTTTGACTATATAAATTTGACATGCAAGCTCAAGAACAGGGTCACCTAAGCAGCAAAAATTTGCAATGAATAAAGCAGTAGAACAAAAACTAATTGGACCAATGGAGGAGTCACATACCAAGGAACAATCTCCCCAAGCAGTTTTGTGAGAGGTGCTTTGAGCAAGGATATCGAGAATGGCAGCAAAGAGGGCTGGAACTCGTGCTTGAGTTGGTTTTTCATGTTTGTGGGAGGAAGAAGAAGAAGATGGGTGCAGGAATAAGTGGAGGAGGGCCACTGTAGGCCCACGAGGCAGGGGCGTGCCCTAGGGGGGTGGGCGTGCCCTCCACCCTCGTGGCAAGGTGGTTCCCCCCCTGGTGTGTTCTTTGTTTCATAAATCCTCAAATATTCTAGAAAAAATCATATTTAATTTTCAGGGCATTTGGAGAACTTGTATTTTTGAGGTATTTTTATATTGCACGGATAATCAGATAACAGACAGAAAATTATTTATTTTTACTTTTGTCACACCCTAGCTAGTTCAAGCATTAGAGTGTGCGTCATGTTTAAATTCCTCTTAAATTTGAAATGGGGAAGACAGAACCCCCAGCACCCCCTGGAAACAACTAGGGTTTACTAAAATTATTTTCAATGAACCTGAAATGCCCTTCTAAAAAGTTCACTCTCTTTGTCTTGGGTTAGAACCTCTGGCAAAATTGGTGCACAATTTTCTAGGTCAATAGAAGGTCATTGAATTAAATCATAAGTATTTGAATTTGGGCATTTAAATGCTATAAAATAATTTAAATGCTCAAATAATTCTGGAAATAAGTGTGGGCTGTTGGGAATAATCTAAATAGAGCCCATGAATATTTTCAGGATTTTTAAAGATGCCCTGGTATTTTTAATAAAGCCCAACAGTTGCAGAAAAATAGAAAAAGAAAAAAAAAATAAGAAAAAGAGAGAGGGAGAAACCGACCTGGGCCTCACCTATGCTGGCCCAGCCCACCTGGCCTGTGCCAGTCGTCACCCACCTCTGCCATCTGCTGACCAGGGGTTTGACCCCAGTTTGACCCCGCCCGAGTCACTGATAGGTGGGGCCGGCTCCTAACTTAATTAGATTAGTTTTAATTAGAGCTAATCACTCTGTTAGAGGTTAATGACCTCGTTAACTAACTCTCTCTCATTGACATGTGGGCCCAGGGCCTAACTAACCTAGCTTAGTGCTAACTAAACACTAACTAACTCTGTTAGTTAGCTGAGAGACTGATAGATGGGGCCCACCAGCCAGGTTCGACCTGGGCTGGTGCCTTTGACCCGCTGACGTCACAGTGACGCAGTGCTGACGCATTAATTCAATTACTGGATTTATTCTTTAATAGGAAATTCCAGAAAATAGTCAAAACTTCTAAAAATCATAGAAAATCAACCATAAGTCCAAATGCAAAGATTTATATATGAAAAATGATCAGAAAAAATTCAATCTGTCCATCTGTAATGGTTTCATGCATGACAAAACAAGTTAACCTTGCTGTTTAAGCAGAATAAGGTGATGCACTAATAAGGCCATGTTTAATGAGCTAATATTTGAATCTTTGATTCAAATGAGTTCATCCCCTTCTGTTTTAGCTTGCATTAGGCCAAGACATTTTCATCTTGCCATGTCATAGCATGCATCATATTGTTGCATATTGCCATGTGTTGATTATGTTCAGTGTGTCTTTCGTGGTAGGTTCTGCCTCCGAGGATAACCCCGAGTATCTGTCTGAAGGGCAGTACCCTACTACCTCTACAACAGGCAAGCAACCCATTGATCATTCCGATACAAACCCATGTTCTCGCTTCTGCTTTTCTTTACTGCATTAAGACAACGCGATTCAAACTGCTGTGTGCTACGGTAGTTGAACCCTTATCCTCTGCATGACCTGTCATTGCCACAATAACTAGATGAAACCCACCAGCATGTGTAGGAGTTGATTGAGCCATGTATGTGATTCCTACCTTGCTATGCTGCTATGCTTAGAGTTGTGTCAGGTCTGGTTCATCTGGGTGATGGGCTAGAGTGAAATGTTTATGTCGGTAATGTGAGGGATGTGTTGAATATGTTTTGGTAAAGGTATCGATGAGAGGCCATGTAGGAGTACATGGTGGGTTGTTTAATTGAGACCGTCCATAAAAACTGAGATCTGTATGTGTGATTTAAGACGCAGTTACTACCGTACATTGGGCCCAAAACCAATGGACCCTCTCGGCTTCTTAATCACCCTAGTACTCTGTCCAGGAGTTGCAAATAGTTTCTGCTGTTTGTAGGTTATGTGTTGGCGGCCGTGCGTAGCGCTGACCCTAGGGGTGGGCTATGTTGCGGCAGATACACCATGGCCGGGTATGCCGGGCGCCCGTTTGGCGTCTCGGGACCATGTTCACATCGTTCGGGGTCGTATGTGGAATCCTCGGCCGGACTCCCTGCGGATGGAACCTGGATAGGCGATAAACCTGGACTAGAGACTTAAGTGTTTAGGTAGGCCGTGGCCGACACCCTCGCTGGGCTTCTGCTTGAAGGTTACCGAGTACATGTCGTGTAAACGGTGGTAAGTGGTGAAAGCGTGTATGAAGAAGTATACCCCTGCAGTGTTAACATCATCTATTTGAATAGCCGCGTCCGCGGTAAAGGACTACTTGGTTGCCTATACAGTTCATAGACAAGTTAATGGCTACTATTAAAAGACTCAAGATAAGTGTGAGTACCGAGGATGGCCCTCTCGTAGGATGACGAGAGAGAATCCCCGGTGGAGTATTGTGTTGGTGAGTAGTGGACTCATGTGTGAAAACTGTTTTACTAGTGGAGTTCCGTAGGATAGCTTAGCCAAGAGTCAAAGTTGGCTTGCTGCAATAACCCCACCACCTTCTTGAGAATGAGCATGTATAGTAGGTTCTGTTGTAAGACTTGCTGAGTACCTTTGTACTCATGTTTGCTTAATTACTATTTTCAGACGACAACACCGCCCCCTCCGATGGGTTCTACGTAGACCTTGACATCGACGAGTGACTAGCCACCCAGGTGGTGATCCTGGCCATGGAGGGGCCTATGTAGATAATCAGGCTTCAAGAAGCCTTCTTTCTTTCTAGTGTCTGTACTCAGACTAGTTTCTTCCGCTTGTGCTTGTACGATTGTATGACTTGAGTGTCGGGTCATGTGACCCCTATCTATATGAACATGTTATGTATGGCTCTCTGGAGCCTTTAAATAAAGTACTTGAGTTGTAGAGTTTTGTTGTGATGCCATGTTGTATGTACTCATATCGGGCATATTGTGTGTATGATTGAAATGCTTGGTATGAGTGGGATCCGACAATCTAGTTGTTTAGCCTTGGCAGCCTTTCTTATGGGGAAATGTAGTCTAGTGTTCCTCGAGCCATAGTAGTCCACTATAGCCCGGTTCACCGGAGTCCTGCTAGCCCAGCAGTACTGCTCAGGACACTTGACTGGCCGACATGTGTTTCGCGTCGTTCCTATGTCTGTCCCTTCGGGGAAATGTCACGCGGTGACATCCGGAGTCGTGCCTAGCCTGCTACAGCCCGGGTTCCCCGGAGTCCTGTTAGCCCAGTGCTACAGCCCGGAATCACTCGCTGATGACCGACATGCTCGATGTGATTCATGTATGCCTGTCTCCATAGGTCTGTGCCGCTTTGGGTTCATGACTAGCCATGTCGGCCCGGGTTCCCTGTCATATGGATGCTAGCGACACTATCATATACGTGAGCTAAAAGGCGCAAACGTTCCCGGGCCATGGTAAGGCGACACCCGTGGGATACCGTGCGTGAGGCTGCAAAGTGATATGAGGTGTTACCGGCTAGATCGATGTGACTTGAAATCGGGGTCCTGACAGCGTTGGCATCAGAGCCGGACTGCCTGTAGGTTCGTTGAGCCAAACTGGTCGATGTCGAGTCTAGAAATGCTTTAGTTATATGTAGGGGAATTGATTGTGGGAGGGAACGTAAGGCTCTTTTACTCCTTTACCTTATGCCCTCTAATCTGAGTCATTCTCTTCTCATTCAACGTGGGTTAAGGACTAGGCTCTCTTCTTCTATCAGGTTCACGTGTTACTAATCCGTAGTAGCTTATAGGATTGTTGTTACAAGCCTCAGTACAGTTTCTACTATTTTTAGTATGTTGCTAGTTGAATCAGAACCTTGATATGATGTTGTTGAGTGGTATTGCAAACTGTAGTGGATGTCTCAAATCTTTTTCTGAGCATTTACAGCTGTTATGCTGTCCAATTTTCCCTAGAAATTCTAATGTCTTTGCATTGTGGTTGTGCTTTCAGATGGCCAACCGTGCTCAAAACCAAGTGGTTCGCCTGACCCGGTGCCTCGACGTGCCCGGTCATACTGCTATGTTAGTCCGGGTAATGATCGAGACGGGTTACCGTTGGTATCCCGAATACACTGTCGAAGAGCAGTTCCGAGAGTTTAATCAGAGCCAATATTTCTGCACTGTCAGGATATTTCCTTCTTATCCTGGATCCACCAAGCCCCTTCACTGTTCCTATGGACTCGGGGTTACTGTTGAGATGGCTGTGCAGGATGCTGCCTATTCCATGATGACCATCATGCGAGTCCGGAATGGCCTGCTTCGGAACACCGACTTCCGTTACATGCCAGCTTCACTTCCGGGAGCGCAAGGGTACCTTCAGGCTATCTATGCTGACTCCACTCAGGAGGACTCATTAACTCGTACCACTGCCGAGATGCTCGAAGATAAGGACCGAGAGAATCGGGCCTTGAGGCTGGAGCTTTTCAATACCCATGCTGATCATTGGGCCACATTGACTCGGTTTGCACCTGCGGTGCAAGCTGGATGTATGGATACAAGGGATCTGTATCCTGTGAGATCTGCTCTGCCAGACATGGTGGATTGGCGTGATGTGGGAGGCATCACCCCACCCCGTGGTCCCCGCAGGCCACCGTTTGTTGGTCCAAGACCTCATCCTAGCCCCTTTGGTCCACAAGCTCCTCAGGACCGTCTGTTCCTGGATGATCACGTTGAACTTCCAGGCTATGGAGGTGACTTCTATGAGGACTACTACGGAGCTGTCTGAGTTAGTAGTAGTATCACTAGTATTGTAATAGTTGTATCTCCACTGTCCTGCGTGACTTGTGGAATATGACTTGGTGTGTAATCAATTCCGGAGGTGTAGACAAATAATGTATAGCAGCTTGGAATGCTTCCGATGAGATGTAACGTCTTTCATCATAGTTGTACTGTAGCTTGGGCTTGTACTAAACTATGTATGATGTGTATGACCGTTGGTATATATATGGCAGTTTTATATTACCATGACATACGGATGAACATCTCTGCATTCTGTGTTATCCATTACATTCTGCACTTCCTTGCTAAGTTTGAGCCATCCTTATCTAAACCGTTGTCTTGTTTTCTCCTAGGATGGTCAACACCCGCAGCAACCCTGCTGCCCCGGAGCAGGGGGAAGCCAGTGCAGCTAGGGGTGAAAACCTGCCTCACCCGCCCTCTCTGGCCGAAGTGATGCTGGAGGCGGAAAGAAACAAGCGTGAGACTAACCGCCTGCTAGAGCGGATTGAGCAAAACACTGCACGCCACCCGCGAAATGACTTGGTGTCAATTAATGACTTTATCAAGCTGTACCCACCAAAGTTTAACCATTCCGTCGAGCCCCTCGACGCGGATGACTGGCTTCGCAGCATCACCCACAAGCTACATTCTGCCAACATAGCCGAAGCTGATAAAGTTACTTACGCTGCCTACCATCTCGAAGGCCCTGCTAGACTTTGGTGGGAAAACTTCGAAGCTATGCGCCCGGTCGGCCAAATTACTACTTGGGCTGAATTCAGTGAGGCTTTCCATGAGCATCACATTCCGGAAGGTCTCATGGATCGCAAGAGGGAGGAGTTCTACAACTTCACCCAAGGAAGACTGACTGTGGATGCATATAGTCATGAATTTGGGAATCTGGCACGTTATGCCCCTGAAGAGGTATCTACTGACGCTAAGAAGCAGGCAAGGTTCCGCAAGGGACTTAGCCTTGAGCTTCGCCGCGATCTTCGTCTGCACGAGTGCACGTCCTTTCAGAAGTTGGTCAATAAAGCCATCAGTGCTGAGACAGGCCAGACTGATTATGACGCTTCATGCAAGCACTCCCGTGATTTTGGCTCTTCATCCGGCTCTGGAGCTCAGAAGCGCCGGGTGTGGATCCCAAGCACGGCACTGCCACCCAGGTTTATTCCGAGGCCATCCTTTCAGGCGCCTCGTCCCAACCAGCAATTTGCACCGCCCAAGCCCTATGGTGGCCCCACTGCTAATGTTGCTCCACGCCCCAATATTGTGACTTGTTTCAAGTGTGGAGAGCCGGGTCACTATAGCCGAGAGTGTCCCCAGAACAACAACCCCAATCAAACTGGAAAGTCTGTTGGCCGTGGTAAGCCCACGGGAAAGACATTCTATGCCAAGACGGTCACCACTGCCCGTGGCCATGTCAACTATGTTTCAGCCGAGGAGGCTCATGAGGATCCTAACGTCGTCCTTGGTACGCTTCTTGTTAACTGCCATCCGGCATCTGTTCTTTTCGATACTAGAGCATCTCATTCATTCATATCCGAGAACTATGCTCGATTGCATAACATGACATTCTGTGACATGCCCTCTACCATGGAAATTCAAACCCCTGGCTCTAGATGGAAAACTTCTAGAGTAAGCCATGGGAACGAAATTCTTGTCGATAGACTTGTCTTCCTTGCGTCCCTAATAGCTCTCAAGTCCTCGGACATAAACATCATTTTGGGTATGGACTGGATGTCAGCTCATTATGCTAAGATTGATTGTGCCACTAGAACTGTTCAACTTACTCACCCATCGGGCAAGACAGTCAATGTCTTAACTCGAGTGGCCAAGCGCCAACTTTACTCCCTAAATGCCAACCCCCTTCCAAACCTTGAGGATGTTCCGGTAGTCCGAGACTTTCCGGATGTCTTTCCAGAAGAACTGCCAGGTGTTCCACCTGACAGGGATGTCGAGTTTGTGATAGACCTTGTTCCAGGAACCGTTCCAATTTCTAGAAGACCCTACAAGATGGCACCCTTAGAACTAGCCGAGCTTAAGAACCAACTCGATGAGTCCTTGAAAAACGGTTTCATCCGTCCTAGTTCCACTCCATGGGCTTGCCCCGTCCTCTTCGTCAAGAAGAAGGATGGAACGGATCGAATGGTTGTAGATTACCGACCTGTCAACGTGGTCACCATCAAGAACAAGTATCCGCTTCCCAGGATCAACGATCTGTATGATTAGCTCGCTGGATCCTCAGTCTTCTCCAAGATGGATTTGAGGTTGGGCTACCATCAAATCAAAATCAGAAACGGGGACATTCCCAAAATGACCTTTGTTACTCGTTATTGCCAATACGAGTACACCGTTATGTCCTTCGGTTTAACCAATGCCCCAGCTACCTTCTCTCGGTTAATGAACTTGGTCTTCATGGAGTATTTGGATAAATTCGTCGTAGTATATCTCGATGACATACTCATCTACTCCAAGAATGAAGAGGAACATGCCGAACATCTAAGGCTGGTATTGATGAAACTTCAAGAGCATCGCCTTTATGCCAAATTCTCCAAGTGTGAATTTTGGTTGCCAGAAGTGACCTATCTAGGCCATGTCATCTCTGGTAAGGGTATTGCTATCAATCCCGAGCGAGTTCAAGCCGTCCTTGACTGGACTCCACCTGAGACGGTCAAGCAAGTTCGGAGCTTCCTTGGCTTAGCGAGCTATTGCCGCCGCTTCGTCGAGAATTTCTCCAAGGTTGCTAAACCTCTAACTGAACTCCTCAAGAAAGATAAAAAGTTCGAGTGGACTCCACAGTGCGAGTTCAGCTTTTAGGAACTGAAAAGACGCCTGACATCTGCTCCTGTACTGGTACCACCAGATTTCTCCAAGGACTTTATTATCTATTACGACGCCTCGCGACAAGGACTAGGTTGCATACTCTTGCAAGATTGTCAGGTAATTGCCTATGCTTCACGGCAATTACACCCACATGAGGAAAATTATCCCACACATGATCTAGAGCTTGCAATTGTAGTCCATGCACTTAAAACTTGGCGACATTACCTTCTCGGTAATCGTTGCGAGATCTTCACCGATCACCAAAGTTTGAAATATATCTTCACCCAACCATATTTGAATCTCAGGCAAAGACGTTGGGTCGAGTTGATCTCGGATTATGACTTAGGAATAACTTACACCCCGGGCAAAGCCAATGTCATGGCTGATGCGCTAAGTCGTAAGTCCTATTGAACAATCTGATGTTACAACAAAGTCAACCACTTCTCCATGAGGAATTTCGTAAGCTTAATCTTCACATTGTTCCTCGAGGATTCCTATCCACCCTGATGGCGAAACCTACCCTTACGGATCAGATCATCAAGGCACAGAAGGTAGATCCGGGAATCTCCCCTATTAAGAGAAGCATTAAGAAAGGAGTCGCGAATTGTTTCTCCATTGATGATCAAGGTGTTGTATACTTTGGAAATCGCCTAGTGGTTCCAAAGGCATGAAACCTGAGGCGGCTGATCCTTAAGGAAGCTCATGAATCCCCTCTCACCATTCATCCCGGTAGTACTAAAATGTATCAAGACCTACGCCAGAGGTTTTGGTGGACTAGGATGAAGAGAGAAATCGCTCAATACATTGCTAATTGAGACGTTTGTCGTCGTGTTAAAGCAGAGCATCAACGGCCTGCTGGCACTCTTCAACTTTGGCTATTCCTGAGTGGAAATGGGATAAAATCAGTATGGATTTCATCACTGGGTTTCCCAGGACCAAGAGAGGGAATAATGCCATCTTCGTCGTGATCGACCATCTTTCCAAAGTAGCCCACTTTCTACTTGTTCGTGAGAGTATCACCGCTAGCCAGCTAGCCGATTTATACATCTCCCGAATAGTGTCTCTTCATGGTGTCCCATTGGAAATTAACTCAGACCGTGGGAGTCTCTTCACCTCTCGATTTTGGGAAAGTTTCCAAAATGCTATGGGAACTCGTCTCTCTTTTAGCACCGCCTTCCACCCACAATCAAGTGGTCAAGTAGAACGAGTCAATCAAATTCTGGAAGATATGCTCCGAGCCTCTGTCATCTCGTTCGGAATGGGTTGGGAGAAATGCCTTCCATTCGCGGAGTTTTCTTACAACAATAGTTATCAAGCTAGCTTGGGCAAGGCTCCTTTCGAAGTTCTCTATGGACGAAAATGTCGAACGCCTCTTAACTGGTAAAAAACCGGGGAAAGACAACTCTTTGGCCCGGATATGATTTAGGAAGCAGAAGAGCAGGTTCGCGTTATTCGTGAGAAATTGAAAACAGCCCAATCTCGTCAAAAGAGTCAATATGATCGTAAACATAAGCCTATGACTTATGAAATCGGCGAGAAGGCCTACCTTCGGGTTACTCCGTTAAAGGGAACCCATCGTTTTGGTATCAAGGGCAAATTGGCCCCTCGTTACATTGGACCTTTTCGCATTCTTGCCAAATGAGGAGAAGTTTCCTACCAATTGGAACTACCTTCGCATCTTTCCAGAGTTCACGATGTCTTCCACGTTTCTCAACTCAGGCGTTGCTTCGCGGATCCTATCCGTGGAGTGGACCACGAAACGCTTGATCTACAAGATAACCTCTCATATCGGGAATATCCCGTTCGTATCCTTGATCAAGCCGAGCGTACCACACGACGCCATAACATCAAGTTTCTCAAGGTTCAATGGTCACACCATTCCGAGAAAGAAGCCACTTGGGAAAGGGAGGATCGTCTTCGACTCGAGTACCCCACCTTCTTCCCGGAGGATCCTAAATCTCGGGACGAGATTCTTTTGAGTGGGGGTGAGTTGTCATACCCTAGCTAGTTCAAGCATTAGAGTGTGCATCATGTTTCAATTCCTCTTAAATTTGAAATGGGGAAGACAGAACCCCCAGCACCCCCCTGGAAACAACTAGGGTTTACTAAAATTATTTTCAATGAACCTGAAATGCCCTTCTAAAAAGTTCACTCTCTTTGTCTTGGGTTAGAACCTCTGGCAAAATTCGTGCACAATTTTCTAGGTCAACACAAGGTCATTGAATTAAATCATAAGTATTTGAATTTGGGCATTTAAATGCTATAAAATAATTTAAATGCTCAAATAATTCTGGAAATAAGTGTGGGCTGTTGGGAATAATCTAAACAGAGCCCCTGAATATTTTCAGGATTTTTAAAGATGCCCTGGTAATTTTAATAAAGCCCAACAGTTGCAGAAAAATAGAAAAAGAAAACAAATAAGAAAAAGAGAGAGGGAGAAACCCACCTCGGCCTCACCTGTGCTGGCCCAGCCCACCTGGCATGTGCCAGTCGTCACCCACCTTTGCCAGTAGGCAGAGGCGTGTCGCCGGCGCGTGCACCCGCGGCCACCTCCTGCTTCCACCTCCTGCTGCCTCCTCGTCCCCATCCGAGCGCCACGGAGACGCCCAGCACCTCCCTGCACTCCTCCCCTCTCTCCCCCTCGTCTCCCTCACCCTCTCCCGCGATGGCCGAGTGCGATCCTCGCTGCCGTTCGCCGTAGTTGTCACCAGAGCCACCCCCTCGCCTCTCCGACAAGTCCATTAGCTCCGCGCTGCCGTCCTCGACCTCCTCGTCGACTCACGCGACGCCGGACGCCTCCAAGCACCTCCCCGACGCCTTCTTCTTCCTCGGTCCGCCGAGATCGCCGGCAACGCCCCGACGACATCCAACCTCCCCCGAGCCCGCTGAGACGCGTTCTGCAACCGCCGTGAGCTCCTCTACCGAACCCCCCTCTTCTCTGCTTCGTTTGCTCGCCTTAACCGCTGCCCCCTTGCTCACCGTAGCACGCCGCCGCGCGAGCTCGACGCCGGCGTCACTCCGGTAACCATTTGGTCAGGCGCGGGTGCTTAACGCACTCACCGCACCTCATAGCGCCTCGCTAGTGCGTCCGTTTCCCCGCTAGCTCACTGCAGCAGCAAAACCACCAACGGCCGAGCTCCGGCCACCGCCCGGCTCGACGCCGTCGTCGTTCCCGGCCATCCCAGCACCAACCAACGCCACCGTTGGATGCGCTACACCGCCAGCTACCCGTAGCACTCCCCCGCGCATCGAACCGTGGCCGGAGCAGCGTTTCCGACGCTCTCCGCCGTCTCAGCCTCGCCGGCGACTCAACGCCGGCGGGATTAACCCCGCTGACTAGGGGTTTGACCCCAGTTTGACCCCGCCCGAGTCACTGATAGGTGGGGTCGGCTCCTAACTTAATTAGATTAGTTTTAATTAGAGCTAATCACTCTGTTAGAGGTTAACGACCTCGTTAACTAACTCTCTCTCATTGACATGTGGGCCCAGGGCCTAACTAACCTAGCTTAGTGCTAACTAAACACTAACTAACTCTGTTAGTTAGCTGAGAGACTGACAGATGGGGCCCACCAGTCAGGTTTGACCTGGGCTGGCGCCTTTGACCCGCTGACGTCACACTGACGCAGTGCTGGCGCATTAATTCAATTACTGGATTTATTCTTTAATAGGAAATTCCAAAAATAGTCAAAACTTCTAAAAATCATAGAAAATCAACCATAGCTCCAAATGCAAAGATTTATATATGAAAAATGATCAGAAAAATTCAATCTATCCATCTGTAATAGTTTCATCCATGACAAAACAAGTTAACCTTGCTGTTTAAGAAGAATAATGTGATGCACTAATAAGGCCATGTTTAATGAGCTAATATTTGAATCTTTGATTCAAATGAGTTCATCCCCTTCTGTTTTAGCTTGCATTAGGCCAAGACATTTTCATCTTGCCATGTCATAGCATGCATCATATTGTTGCATATTGCCATATGTTGATTATGTTCGGTGTGTCTTTCGTCGTAGGTTCTGCCTCCGAGGATAACCCTGAGTATCCGTCTGACGGGCAGTACCCTACTACCTCTACAACAGGCAAGCAGCCCATTGATCATTCTGATACAAACCCATGTTCTCGCTTCTGCTCTTGTTTACTGCATTAAGACAACGCGATTCAAACTGCTGTGTGCTACGGTAGTTGAACCCTTATCCTCTGCATGACCTGTCATTGCCACAGTAACTAGATGAAACCCACTAGCATGTGTAGGAGTTGATTGAGCCATGTATGTGATTCCTACCATGCTATGCCTGCTATGCTTAGAGTTGTGTCAGGTCTGGTTCATCTGGGTGATGGGCTAGAGTGAAATGTTTATGTTGGTAATGTGAGGGATGTGTTGAATATGTTTTGGTGAAGGTATCGATGAGAGGCCATGTAGGAGTACATGGTGGGTTGTTTCATTGAGACCGTCCATAAGAATTGAGATCTGTATGTGTGATTTAAGACGCAGTTACTAC
The DNA here is from genome assembly GCF_003073215.2 of Triticum urartu. Lineage (NCBI taxonomy): Eukaryota > Viridiplantae > Streptophyta > Magnoliopsida > Poales > Poaceae > Triticum > Triticum urartu. The sequence continues at coordinate 234,669,028 of NC_053023.1, read as the reverse complement.
CGTACATTGGGCCCGAAACCAATGGACCCTCTCGGCTTCTTAATCACCCTAGTACTCTGTCCAGGAGTTGCAAATAGTTTCTGGTGTTTGTAGGTTATGTGTTGGCGGCCGTGTGTAGAGCTGACCCTAGGGGTGGGCTATGTTGCGGTAGATACACCGTGGCCGGGTATGCCGGGCGCCCGTTTGGCGTCTCGGGACCCTGTTCACACCGTTCGGGGCCGTATGTGGAAACCTCGGCCGGACTCCCTATGGATGGAACCTGGATAGGCGATAAACCTGGACTAGAGACTTAAGTGTTTAGGTAGGTCGCGGCCGACACCCTCGCTGGGCTTCCGCTTGAAGGTTGCCGAGTACATGTCGTGTAAACGGCGGTAAGTGGTGAAAGCGTGTATGAAGAAGTATACCCCTGCAGGGTTAACATCATCTATTCGAATAGCCACGTCCGCGGTAAAGGACTACTTGGTTGCCTATAAAGTTCATAGACAAGTTAATGGCTACTACTAAAAGACTCAAGATAAGTGTGAGTACCGAGGATGGCCCTCTCGTAGGATGACGAGAGAGAATCCCCGGTGGAGTATTGTGTTGGTGAGTAGTGGACTCGTGTGCGAAAACTATTTTACTAGTGGAGTTACGTAGGATAGCTTAGCCAAGAGTCAAAGATGGCTTGCTGCAATAACCCCACCACCTTCTTGAGAATGAGCATGTATAGTAGGTTCTGTTGTAAGATTTGTTGAGTACCTTTGTACTCATGTTTGCTTAATTACTGTTTTCAGACGACAACACCGCCCCCTCCGATGGGTTCTACGTAGACCTTGACGTCGATGAGTGACTAGCCAACCAGGTGGTGATCCTGGCCATGGAGGGCCCTATGTAGATAATCAGGCTTCGAGAAGCCTTCTTTCTTTCTAGTGTCTGTACTCAGACTAGTTGCTTCCGCTTGTGCTTTTATGATTGTATGACTTGAGTGTCGGGTTATGTGACCCCTATCTATATGAACATGTTATGTATGTCTCTCTGGAGCCTTTAAATAAAGTACTTGAGTTGTAGAGTTTTGTTGTGATGCCATGTTGTATGTACTCATATCGGGCATATTGTGTGTATGATTGAAATGCTTGGTATGAGTGGGATCCGACAATCTAGTTGTTTATCCTTGGCAGCCTGGGGAAATGTAGTCTAGTGTTCCTCGAGCCATAGTAGTCTGCTACAGCCCAGTTCACCGAAGTCCTGCTAGCCCAGCACTACTGCTCAGGACACTTGACTGGCCGGCATGTGTTTCGCGTCATTCCTATGTCTGTCCCTTCGGGGATATGTCATGCGGTGACATCCAGAGTCCTGCCTAGCCTGCTACAGCCCGGGTTTCCCGGAGTCCTGTTAGCCCAGTGCTATAGCCCGGAATCACTCGCTGATGACCGACATGCTCGATGTGATTCATGTATGCCTGTCTCCATAGGTCTATGCCGCTTTGGGTTCATGACTAGCCATGTCGGCCCGGGTTCTCTGTCATATGGATGCTAGCGACACTATCATATACGTGAGCCAAAAGGCGCAAACGGTCCCGGGCCATGGTAAGGTGACACCCATGGGATACCGTGCGTGAGGCCGCAAAGTGATATGAGGTGTTACCGGCTAGATCGATCTGACTTGGAATCGGGGTCCTGACAGCTTTATTTCAACTAAATAATATAAAGTATAGAGAGGGTACAAAAGGTTGTGCTTCTAGTTTCATCCATCTCATGCTCGTTAATAGGAATCCACTAACAAGGTTGATCAAGTCTTGTTAACGAACTCATTCCGAATAACATGAAACCGGAGAAATTTCGAATAACACTAGGTTACCTCAACGGGGATATATACATCCCCAATAATAAGTATATCATATTTCTTCTTGACAGTAGGAAGAGGAAATTCAAAACCTCCAAATATAATCGATGGAATTTTTCCGATAGAATTGATACTATGAACTTGAGGTTGTTTCCTCGGAAAGTGTACCGTATGCTCATTTCCATTAACATGAAAAGTGACATTGCCTTTGTTGCAATCAATAACAGCCCTTGCAGTATTAATAAAAGGTCTTCCAAGAATAATAGACATACTATCATCCTCTGGAATATCAAGAATAACAAAGTCCGTTAAAATAGTAACGTTTGCAACCACAATAGGCACATCCTCACAAATACCGATAGGTATAGCAGTTGATTTATCAGCCATTTGCAAAGATATTTTAGTAGGTGTCAACTTATTCAAGTCAAGTCTACGATATAAAGAGAGAGGCATAACACTAACACCGGCTCCAAGATAACATAAAGGAGTTTTAACATAGTTTCTTTTAATGGAGCATGGTATAGTAGGTATTCCTGGATCTCCAAGTTTCTATGGTATTCCACCCTTAGAAGTATAATTAGCAACCATGGTGGAAATTTCAGCTTCTGGTATCTTTCTTTTATTTGTAACAATATCTTTCATGTACTTAGCATAAGGATTCATTTTGAGCATATCAGTCAATCGCATACGCAAGAAGATAGGTCTAATCATTTCAGCAAAGCGCTCAAAATCCTCATCATCCTTTTTCTTCGATGGTTTGGGAGGAAAAGGCATGGGTTTCTGAACCCAAGGCTCTCTTTCTTTACCATGTTTCCTAGCAACAAAGTCTTTCTTATCATAATGTTGATTCTTTGATTGTGGGTTATCAAGATCAACAACAGGTTCAATTTCTTCATCATTATCATTACTAGGTTGAGCATTATTATGAACATCATCATTAACATTTTCATTAGGTTCATGTTCATTGCTAGATTGTGTTTCAGCATCAGAACTAGAGACATCATTTGGATTATGCAACACCCCGGATGTAACTTTCCCTATTTGTACTCCAACTCTTGCCGTTTCCGGCGTTAAGTTATTTTATTTTCTCGGGTTCGGGTTTTTGTCTCCGTGTGTCATTGTCATTGTCATGCATCTCATCTCATGTCATCATGTGCATTGCATTTGCATACGTGTTCGTCTCATGCATTCGAGCATTTTCCCCGTTGTCCGTTTTGCATTCCGGCGCTTCGTTCTCCTCCGATGGTCATTTCTAGCTTTCTTTCGTGTGTGGGGATTAAACATTTATGGATTGGACCGAGACTTGTCATGCAGCCTTGGTTTACTACCGGTAGACCGCCTGTCAAGTTCCGTATCATTTGGACTTCGTTTGATACTCCAACGGTTAACCGAGGGACCGAAAAGGCCTCGTGTGTGTTGCAGCCCAACACCCCTCCAATTTGGCCCAAAACCCACCAAACCCTGCTCCATGTCCTAGAGCGTTCGATCATGATCGCGTGGCCGAAAACAGCACCTCATTTGGACTCTCCTAGCTCCCTCTATGCCTATATATACACCCCCATTCCAAATTCCGAATCCCCCTCGTCCCTAACCCTAGCTAAAAAAAATAGAGATCCGCCGCCGACGGACATGTCCGGAGCCTAGCCGGACACGTCCGCCGCGCCCCTTCGCCCACTCCGCAAGCGCCATGTGGCGCTGCTCCACACCCGCCGCCGCCGGGCCCGAAGGCCCGTAGCCGGCCCCCGCCGCCGCCTCCGCGGGCCAGAGGAGCCCCGCGCCTCCCGGCCTCCTCCCGCCGCCTTCTCCCTCGGCTCAGGCGGCCGGAGCCGCCACCGCCACCGCGCCGGACCGCGCCGCCGTGCTCTCTCGCCGGCCGCGCCGCTCCACGCCGACCCCGCCGCCGCACCGCGCCACCTCGCCGCCGGCGCCTCCGCCCTCGCCGCCCCGGATCCGGCCAGCCTCGCCCCGGCCCTCTCCTTCCTCTCCGGCCACGACGATCTCCGGCGAGCTACAGCAAATCCGGCGATCCTCGTAATCCGTGCCAGATCCAGATCTGAGTTTCGGGTTGACTTTTCCCTCCGAACCCTAATTTTTATGCCTAATTTGACCGGCCGTATCTCCACATCCGTAGCTCCGTTTTGGACATATAGTATATCAAAATGTTCGCCTCGACGAGTACATCATTTAATTCCATTGCATCATTTTCATTTGAGTTCATGTTGATGCTCAAAATGCTGTTAGAAGGAGGCTTCGTGAGTTAATTGTCAGATCTGCTAGTTCATCTTAGACTTTTGTCATTTTTGCCATGATTATTGTGTGCATGCTATGCCTGTGAGTCCTTCATATGTTTTGTTAAGGATTTTGTCTTCTTTCCAGAGGTGCAACCCATGCATTTTTAGGATGTGTGTGGTGACTTGTGCAAGCTTGCAAAGTGAGGCACCCGGTAAATCTGTTTTCAGAGACTTAGTAGTTTTCACTAAGTCTGGGATTATTTAGTTCGTGATGCCATATGTTCAGCTTGTTTCCTAGTGATACGTGCCTCTTTTGAGGATGATCAGTAAAGGAGTTTTGTTAATCATGTTATTCTATATCCATCCATGTCTTTGTTTGCAATTTTGGAGCACCCCAGCTTGAGTCAATCAAGCTCTACTTTTGCTTCGTGGTGAATCTGGGCAGATCGTCAACTCGTTTGCGATTTTGCCGGCGTTGTTGTAGTTGATCCGTGCATTCTATGCCATTGTTCTTCCCATATCTAGCTTGTATTTTGTGCCTTCTTAATGGATGTATGCCTGTCTTGCCATGACTTGCACCGTGGTGAGTGCATCGAGCGCGTTTACATGCCTTCGTGAGTTATAATTCAGCATGTCTCAGTTTTCAGTAAGTCTGAAAACTGATTGTCTTTTAGCTATGTTCGTGTGCTTATTAGTATATTTTGTGATCCCTTTTGGCCCCAGGTCACTTAGGGACTTTTGTTAAGCTTGTTGAGTAGCTCCATGCCATGTTCTTCTTTGTCATAATCAGGTCATGTATCATGTTGTTTTGTTGATCGGAAAGAGGGCTTCGTGATCTGAAATTTCAAACAAGTGTTAATTTCACTAAGTCTGGAATCTGTCTTGCATTTGCGTTTTTGCCATGCTTGTTTGAACCTCATAATGGATTAATTGGCCGTGGATCAGTGCTAGTATTTTGTTAAGCATCTTGTGTGTATCCCTGCCATATATTTTGTTGTCATGTTTGGGCGCTGTAGCATGTTCATCTCATTGCATTTAGATGCCTACTTGCTGTAAATCGCAGACCGGTGTCATTCTTAAAACGCTTGCCATTTCGAAACCGTAACTCCGATTCCGGCGTTCTTTACATCGTTTTCAAGCGATTTCATCTCATCTTTCCAGTGGCACCCTTGGAATTCCAAGTTGAGGCCAGGTTCATGCATTTCCTGTCATATCTTGCATTTTGCATCCCGCATCGCATCCCGCATAGCATATCATCATTGCATCGTATCGCTTGATCCTTGCACGTGGTTGATTTTATCCTTGTTGCTTGTTTGTCTTGTTTGGGTAGAGCCAGGAGACGAGTTCGCCACCGAGGAGCCCGTTGAGTTTGCTTGTGAGGATCCAGTCAACTCTGACAACTGTGCAGGCAAGATGATCATACCCTCGAAATCACTACTATCTTTGCTATGCTAGTTTGCTCGCTCTTTGCTATGCCAATGCTACGATGCCTACCTTTTGCTTGTCAGCCTCCCAATTGCCATGTCAAACCTCTAACCCACCTTGTCCTAGCAAACCGTTGATTGGCTATGTTACCGCTTTGCTCAGCCCCTCTTATAGCGTTGCTAGTTGGAGGTGAAGATTGGAGGCCGTTCCTTGTTGGAACATTATTCATTTACTTGTTGGGATATCATTATATTGCCATGGTATCTTAATGCATCTATATACTTGGTAAAGGGTGGAAGGCTCGGCCTCTCGCCTAGTGTTTTGTTCCACTCTTGCCGCCCTAGTTTCCGTCATATCGGTGTTATTTTCCCGGATTTTTGCGTTCCTTACGTGGTTGGGTTATAATGGGAACCCCTTGATATTTCGTCTTGATTAAAGCTTGTCCAGCAATGCCCAACATTGGTTTTACCATTTGCCACCTAGCCTTTTCTTCCCCTGGGTTCTGCAGACTCAAGGGTCATCTTATTTTACCCCCCCCCCCCCCCCCCCGGCCCCCCCCCCGGCCAGTGCTCCTCTGAGTGTTGGTCCAACCTAGAGCACCGTGCGGGCCGTCCCTCGGCAACTTGGGTTACGTTGGCTCCCGTACGCTTAGCTTATCTGGTGTGCCCTGAGAACGAGATATGTGCAGCTCCTATCGGGATTTGTCGGCACAGCGGGTGGTGTTGATGGTCTTGTTTTGACCTGTCGAAGTGTCTTGAGTTACCGAGATACCGAGTCTGATCGGAACATCTTGGGAGGAGGTCTATTCCTTCGTTGACCGTGAGAGCTTGTCATGGGCTAAGTTGGGACTCCCCTACAGGGATTGAACTTTCGAAAGCCGTGCCCGCGGTTATGGGCAGATGGGAATTTGTTAACGTCCGGTTGTAGATAACTTGAACCTTGATTAATTAAAATGAATCAACTGAGTGTGTTACCGTGATGGCCTCTTCTCGGCGGAGTCCGGGAAGTGGACATGGTGTTGGAGTATTGTTTGCGCAGGTTGCTCGCTAGTTTCACGCTCGTGCTTTGCCTCCCCTTCTCGCTCTCTTTTGCGAATAAGATAGCCAGCATATATGCTAGTCGCTTGCTGCAGCTCCACATATATTGCCTTGACATTCCTATAAGCTTAAATAGTCTTGATCGCGAGGGCGCGAGATTGCTGAGTCCCCGTGGCTCACAGATACTAAAACTCCAGATGCAGGTCCAGGTGATTCCGCTCCAGGTGACGAGTACGAGCTCAAGTGGGAGTTCGACGAGGACTCTCAGCGTTACTACGTTTCCTTTCCCGATGATCAGTAGTGGTGCCCAGTTGGGGATGATTGGGACCGTTGTCGCATGTTGGGTTTTCTTCTATTTTGGCGCCGTAGTCGGGCCATGAGTGTTTGGATGATGTATGTTATTTATGTACTCTGATGTGATGTGGCGAGTGTAAGCCAACTATGTTCTCCCCTTTATTATTCATATTACATGGGATGTTGTGAAGATTGCCTAACTTGCGACATATGCCTTCAATGCGATTATGTCTCTAAGTCGTGCCTCGACACGTGGGAGCTATAGTCGCGTCGAGGGTGTTACAGATTATCAGGTGGTTCAGCAATAGGTTCACTAGAAGTTTGCACAGTTCTATCATTTTTCTTTTTCTTCCTTTTAGAAGAACTAGGTGCATCAATATTATTTCTCTGAGAATCTTGTTCAATTCTCTTAGGGTGGCCTTCGGGATACAAAGGTTCCTGAGTTATTCTACCAGTTCTAGTAGCCACTTTAAGAGCATAATCATTTTTCTTACTATTCATCTCATCGAGCAATTCTTTTTGAGCTTTAAGTACTTGTTCTACTTGAGTGGTAACCATAGAAGCATGTTTGCTAACAAGTTTGAGTTCACCTCTAATATTAGCCATATAATCACCCAAGTATTTAATCATATCAGCATCTTGTTTTAATTGTCTACCAAAATAAGCATTGAAGTCTTCTTGCTTAAACATAAAATTATCAAACTCATCCAAGCATTGACTAGCAATTTTAGCAGGAGGGATTTCAGCTTTATCATATCTATAGAGAGAATTTACCTTTACTACCTGTGTCGGGTTATCGAGGTCTGGAGGTTCTTCAATAAGTAAAGGATCAAGATCATATGTTTCTTCAATAGGCGGTAAATTAAGACCATGTATTTCTTCAATAGGAGGTAAATTCTTAACATCTTCAGCTTTAATACCTTTTTCTTTCATAGATTTCTTTGCCTCTTGCATATCTTCGGGACTGAGAAATAGAACACCTCTCTTCTTCGGAGTTGGTTTAGGAATAGGATCATTAATTGGAGCAGGAGCTGGCTCAGGAGGTGCCCAATTATTTTCATTTGTCAACATATTATTCAATAAGATCTCAGCTTCATCCGGTATTCTTTCCGTGAAAAGAGAACCGGCACAACTATGCAGGTAATCTCTGGAAGCATCGGTTAGTCCATCGTAAAAGATATCAAGTATTTCATTTTTCTTAAGAGGATGATCAGGCAAAGCATTAAGTAACTTGAGAAGCCTCCCCCAAGCTTGTGGGAGACTCTCTTCTTTAATTTCCACAAAGTTGTATATTTCCTTTAAAGCAGCTTGTTTCTTATGAGCAGGGAAATATTTAGCAGAGAAGTAGTAAATCATATCCTGGGGACTACGCACACAACCAGGATCAAGATAATTAAATCATATCTTAGCATCACCCTTTAATGAGAACGGAAATATTTTAAGGATATAAAAGTAGCGAAATCTCTCATCATTAGTGAACTGGGTGGCTATATCATTTAATTTAGTAAGATGTGCCACAACAGTTTCAGATTCATAGCCATGAAAAGGATCAGATTCAACCAAAGTAATTATATTAGGATCAACAGAGAATTCATTATCCTTATCAGTAACACAGATAGGTGAAGTAGCAAAAGCAGGGTCAGGTCTCATCCTAGCATTTTGAGATTGCTTATTCCATTTAGCTAATAACCTTTTGAGTTCATATCTATCTTTGCAAGCTAAAATAGCTAAAGAAGCTTCTTGATCAAATAAATAACCCTCAGGAATAACAAGTGATTCTTCATCATCACTTTCATCATCATAATCAGATTCAATATTTTCAATCTCTCTAGCCCTAGCAAGTCGTTCCTCGAGAAAATCACTAAGTGGCATAGTAGTATCAGGCATAGAGGTAGTTTCATCATAAGTATCATGTATAGCAGAAGTAGCATCATCAATAACATGCGACATATCAGAACGAATAGCAGAAGCAGGTTTAGGTGTCGCAAACTTACTCATAACAGAAGGTGAATCAAGTGCAGAGCTAGATGGAAGTTCCTTACCTCCCTCGTAGTTGAGGGATAAATTGTTGTCTTAGCATCTTTCAAATTCTTCATAGTGTCCAGCAGATATAAATCCCAAGTGACTCAGAGAATAGAGCTATGCTCCCCGGCAATGGCGCCAGAAATTAGTCTTGATAACCCACAAGTATAGGGGATCGCAACAGCTTTCGAGGGTAGAGTATTCAACCCAAATTTATTGATTCGACACAAGGGGAGCCAAAGAATATTCTCAAGTATTAGCAGCTAAGTTCTCAATTCAACCATACCTGGAAACTTAGTATCTGCAACAAAGTGTTTAGTAGCAAAGTAATATGATAGTGATGGTAACGGTAACAAAAGAGTAACGAAAGCAAAGTAATGTTTTTGGTATTTTGTAGTGATTGTAACAATAGCAACGAAAAAGTAAATAAGCGTAAACCAGTATATGGAAAGCTCGTAGGCATCGGATCAGTGATGGATAATTATGCCAGATGTGGTTCATCATGTAACAGTCATAACATAGGGTGACACAGAACTAGCTCCAATTCGTCAATGTAATGTAGGCATGTATTCCGAATATAGCCATACGTGCTTATGGAAAAGAACTTGCATGACATCTTTTGTCCTACCCTCCCGTGGCAGCGGGGTCCTAATGGAAACTAAGGGATATTAAGGCCTCCTTTTAATAGAGAACCGGAACAAAGCATTAGCACATAGTGAATAGATGAACTCCTCAAACTACGGTCATCACCAGTAATATCCTGATTATTGTCACTTCGGGGTTAACGGATCATAACACATAATAGGTGACTATAGAATTGCAAGATAGGATCAAAAACTCTCATATATTGATGAAAACATAATAGGTTCAGATCTGAAATCATGGCACTCGGGCCCTAGTGACAAGCATTAAGCATAGCAAAGTCATAGCAACATCAATCTCAGAACATAGTGGGTACTAGGGATCAAACCCTAACAAAACTAACTCGATTACATGGTAAATCTCATCCAACCCATCACCGTCCAGCAAGCCTACGATGGAATTACTCACGCACGACTGTGAGCATCATGAAATTGGTGATGGAGGATGGTTGATAATGACGACGGTGACGAATCCCCCTCTCCGGAGCCCCGAACGGACTCCAGATTAGCCCTCCCGAGAGGTTTTAGGGCTTGGCGGCAGCTCCATATCGTAAAACGCGATGATTTCTTCTGTCTTATTTTTTTCTCCCTGAAAGCAGTTATATAGAGTTAGAGTTGGAGTCAGGAGGTCTCCAGGGGGCCCACAAGGTAGAGGAGCGCGCCCTAGGGGGGGCGCCCCCCACCCTCGTGGCAAGGGTCTGGGCCCCCTGGTCTTCATCTTTGGCGAGGATTATTTATTATTTATTGTAAGATATTCCGTGGAGTTTCAGGTCATTCCGAGAACTTTTGTTTTCTGCACATAAAACAACATCATGGCAATTCTGCTGAAAACAGCGTCAGTCCAGGTTAGTTCCATTCAAATCATACAAGTTAGAGTCCAAAGCAAGGGCAAAAGTGTTTGGAAAAGTAGATACGACGGAGACATATCAGCCACCAGAGATTTTGACCCGGCATGATGACCACAATCGCCTTCATGGATCTCACGGAGTATTTCTTGTCCTTCTTCAGGGGAAACACACCGCTGAAACGCTCCAGAGACGCTGCGATCTTATACTTCTCCGTCAGAAAACGTCATTGACTTAGACCGCCAGGTTATCTATCGGGCCAGGGTCTCATCCGCTGGCAGCTCGCCCCAGGTCATGTAAGCCAAGAACGGCGCTGTCCAATCTGGGATGACGTGAAGAGCCGCCACCAACTGCGCCTCCGGGTCAGGAACGGCTAGATCTTCTTCTGTAGGTAACTTAACAGACGGGTTATGCAAAATATCCAAAAAGGTGTTAGGTGGCACCGGCTTACACTGAGATCCCAACCGGCTTAAAGCATCAGCCACTTCGTTCTTCCTATGGTCAATGTGTTCCACCTGATAACCTTTAAAATTCCCTGCAACAGCATCAACTTCACAGTGATAAGCCGCCATGAGAGGATCTTTGGAATCCCACTTGCCTGACACCTATTGAGCTACCAAATCTGAGTCGCCAAGACACCGGACCTGGCTCAGGCTCATCTCTTTACCCATTCGAAGCCCATGGAGCAACGCTTCATATTCCGCTGCATTGTTAGTGCAAGGAAACATCAGCCTCAACACATAACAAAATTTGTCACCTTGAGGGGAGGTTAAAACAACTCCAGCCCCCAAGCCTTCCAACTGTCTGGACCCATCAAAGTGAATAGTCCAATATGTGTTGTCTAGTTTCTCCTCCGGCATCTGCATCTCTGTCCAGTCTTTAGTAAAGTCAACCAGTGCTTGAGACTTGATCGCAGTACGCGGCACATAGTTCAACCCATGAGATCAAGTTCAATGGCCCACTTGGCGACTCGTCCAGTGGACTCTCTATACTGGATGATGTCCCCCAAAGGCGCAGAGCTAACAACAGTGATCGGGTGACCCTGAAAGTAATGTTTGAGCTTCCGGCTTGCCATGAACACCCCATACACGAGCTTCTGCCGATGTGGATATCTTTGTTTAGATTCAATCAGCACCTCACTAACATAATAAACCGGTCGTTGAACCGGATGTTCCTTGCCAACCTCCTTGCGCTCCACCACAATTGCCACACTAACAGCTCGTGAGTTAGCGGCTACGTATAACAATAGCGGCTCTTTCTCAATTGGAGCAGCAAGAACTGGCGGCTCAGCAAGCTGTTTCTTCAGATCCTCAAAAGCAGAGTTCGTAGCATCGCTCCAAATGAAATCATCTGTTTTCTTCATCATCTGATACAAAGGCATCGCTTTCTCCCCTAACCGGCTTAAAGCAGCAACGCGACCCGCCAGCCGTCGAATGTCATTGATGCATGTTGGTTTGGCCAGGGATGTGATTGCCTTAATTTTCTCTGGGTTAGCTTCAATACCTCGGTTGGACACCAAGAAACCCAAGAGCTTGCTAGCTGGGACTCCAAAAACACACTTGGCCGGGTTGAGCATCATTCTGTAGACCCGGAGGTTATCAAAGGTCTCCTTTAGATCTGTGACCAAAGTTTCCTCCTTTCTGGACTTTACTACTATATCACCCACATAAGCATGAACATTACGCCCAATCTGATTGCGAAGGCAATTCTGCACACACCGTTGATAAGTCGCCTGGGCACTCTTAAGCCCAAAAGGCATAGACACATAACAGAAGGCTCCAAACGGAGTGATAAAAGTTGTCTTCTCCTGGTCCTTGACTGCCATCTTGATCTGATGATAACCTGAATAAGCATCCAAAAAACTCAAACGCTCACAACCCGTCGTAGCGTCAATGATCTGATCAATACGAGGGAGAGCAAAAGGGTCAAATGGACAAGCTTTGTTTAGATCAGTATAATCCACACACATACGCCAGGTGCCATTCTTCTAGAGTACGAGCACCGGGTTAGCCAACCACTCTGGGTGAAAAACTTACACAATGAACCCGGCTGCCAAGAGTCGGGCCACCTCTTCTCCAATGGCTTTGCGACATTCCTCGTTAAACCGTCGGAGAAACTGCCCGACCGGCTTAAACTTTGGATCAATATTGGGAGTATGCTCAGCGAGTTCCCTCGGGACACCCGACATGTCAGAAGGTTTCCATGCAAAGATGTCCCGGTTCTCATGGATGAACTCGATGAGCGCGCTTTCCTATTTTGGATCCAAGTTGGCACTGATGATAACTGCTTGGATGAGTCGCCGGGCACAAAATCAACCGTCTTGGTGTCATCAGCTGAATTGAATTTCAACACCGATTCATGCTCCGTTGTTGGATTCTTTAAAGACATCATGTCTGCCGGGTCAACATTATCCTTATAAAATTTTAGCTCCTCTGTTGCGCAAACAGACTCAGCATATGCAACATCTCCTTCTTGACACTCCAGGGCTATTTTCCGGCTTCCATGTACTGTAATGGTGCCCTTATAACCCGACATCTTGAGCTGCAAATACACATAAAATGGCCGAGCCATGAACTTGGCGTAAGCCGGCCGTCCAAACAGAGCATGATATGGGCTTTTGATCTTAACCACCTCAAAGGTTAATTTTTTCGCTCTGGAATCATACTCATCCCCAAAGGCTACTTCCAATTCAATCTTGCCAACTGGGTATGCCGATTTGCCAGGTACCACACCGTGAAAAACAGTGTTGGATTGCTTAAGACTCTTATCAGTCAACCCCATCCGACGAAACGTCTCATAGTGGAGGATGTTGATGCTACTGCCTCCATCCATGAGCACCTTAGTGAATTTATATCCACCAACCTGAGGGGCTACTACCAAAGCCAAGTGACCCGGATTATCAACCCGGGGAGGATGATCCTCTCTGCTCCACACCATAGGCCGTTCTGACCACCATAAGTAACATGGAATCGTCGGCTCAACGGCATTGACAGCCCTCTTGTGAAGCTTCTGGTCCCTCTTACATAAATTAGTGGTGAACACATGGTATTGCCCACTATTCAACTGTTTCGGGTTGCTCTGATATCCGGACTATTGCTGCTGATTCCCTTGGCCGGGTTGTGGATTATAACCTCCCTGGTTACCCGTATGGCCCTGACAAAAAAAACCGCCTCCACCTGAACCGGCGCCTGGGCCATGAAAACCGCCTCCACTTGAACTGGCGCCAGGCCCGTGACCGCCATCAAATGCATTTGAATTCTTAAACGCTTTCATGATTGTACAGTCCTTCGATAGATGGGTGGTTGGCTTCTCCCGGGTGCCGTGTTTTAGACAAGGTTCATTCAATAGCTACTCGAGGCTGGGACCTGACCCGCCTGGCCGAGGGGGTTGCCTACCCTTGTGCCGTTGATTGTTTCCCTGTGTATTGGTGTTAGCTACAAATTCGTCAGCCTTACGTTTGTTACCTCCTTGATTTGCCGGGTTTTGCTGGTGACCCTTGCCGTTGCCGTTCTTCTTTCCCTTCCCTGTCTTTTCTTCATCAGACACGGGGTCCTTGGTACTATAAGAATGAGCATACTTGACGAGAGCCGCCATCAACTGGCCCATGTCATTGCAGTCTCGCTTGAGTCGCCCCAGCTTCTGCTTCAGAGGTTCAAAACGGCAGTTCTTCTCCAACATTAAGACTGCAGAGCCAGCATTCATCTTATCAGATGAATGTATTATCTCATTGACCCGGCGCACCCAATGGGCTGTAGACTCACCTTACTCTTGCTTACAATTAGTCAGGTCCACAATCGACATAGGTTGCTTACATGTGTATTTGAAGTTCTGAATGAACCGGGCCTTCAACTCCGCCCATGAGCTGATGGAATTGGGTGGCAACCCCTTTAACCAAGTACGAGCCGTTCCATCCAACATCATAGTGAAATACTTAGCCATTGCCGCGTCGCTAACCTCCAACAGCTCCATAGCCATCTCATAACTCTCAATCCAAGCCCCAGGCTGCAAGTCGGCCGTGTAATTAGGCACCTTACGAGGCCCCTTGAAGTCCTTTGGCAAACGCTCATTACATATGGCCGGCACCAGGCAAGGGACACCTACAGTTCTTGTGGCCACTCCTGCCTCAACCGAGGTTGCTGGATAAGCCGGAAAAGTCTGATGAGCCGCCTGCTCCATCGCCAGTTGAACCACTCGCTCAGCCTCTTGTCGGATCCTCTCCTGATCCGCCAAGTTAAGGGCTCCACCCTGTACCGGCTCATGCCTGTGCGGCCGGTTGCGGCGTTGAGCATTGCTTGACATGTCAGCTGAATCCCTATGCCTACTTTAGCTTGGGCTCTAGCTCGGGCGAGGGGTTGAATGGATCATGTCTCGACTGTAAGAGTACGCATCCTGCTGCGCCAGAGCTGTTTGAAGAAGTTCTCTCACCCTTCGTGTTTTGATCGCTGCCGGAGAGTCGCCTTCCATCGGGAGTGCCGCCAAATGAGCCGACGCATCAACGAGGTTTTCCAAGGGATTGGAGAAGTGACCCAGTGGTGTTGGCACATAATGAGGCGGAGCGGTATGTACACGAGGTGGTTCCATGGCGCGCGGCTAAATCGGTGCCCCGGTGTCGTGATCCGATTTGCCCCCGACGGGTTACTTGTCCTGGCCCTGGGTGTATGGAAAAGGTTCCTAGGATCGAGCGTCAGAGGTAGACGTGACTGAGTTTTCTGATGCCTTCTTCTCATGACCTCATTTGACGCGTTCAGATCCACCGACAGCCGGAAGGTCTCTGCTTGAAGCTGTTGAGCACGAGAGTCCAAAGCCGCCCGCTCCGCTGCCATCCTGACCTCTTCTGCTGCCAAATTTTCTTTAGCTTGTACCGTCTCTTCACGTACGCGTGCCACCTCCGCATCATGCTGAGATTTATCCGCCGGATCTACCACGGCAGTCCAACAGGTTCGTCAGTTTATCCATGAGGTCCATTAGAATCTGAGCCGGGGGTGCGCGGGGTCTCCTGACCCGGCTGCGGCCGACCCGATGGTTGTTGCCGCTGCTGCTGTGGAGTTCTGCCCGGGCTGTGTTCCAGCCATGAAGACTCCGGCCCAATTCAGCGGCTCAAGGGGGTCCGGAATACGGCTGCCATCGGAACAGCCCCCGAGCATGCCATCCTGCAGCTGATACAAACAATCTGTCTCGCCTGTTGATGATGTGGCGTCAGAACAGATGGCCGTCTCACCGCCATCCACCGATTCTTTAGAGTATTCACCGCCGTGGATGCAACCTACGAAGGCATGCTTCACGACAGATTGAACACGGGTGGACCTCGCGCGCTGTGCCGTTTCGACGAGGTTGGTGTGGACGTCCGGCTCAGGGCCCAACTCGCAGATCCGGACGATGAAGACATGAATTCCGCCGAAGGGGACCTGGTACCCGTACTCAATCGAGCCGGCCTCGGGGCCCCAGCCTTCGTCGTCGATGTAGAGCTTGCCGCGACGACTCTTGGTCATCCGGCCCACAGCGTATCCCTTGAGCCCTTCGAAGTTGCCCTTCAAGAACTCAAATCCACCGTGCGTTGGCCCCACGGTGGGCGCCAACTGTCGTGGAATTGTCACGGCAGATGTCCTAGCAAAAGGACTTAGTCGTAGGGCCATCGCAACTAGGAATCTTAAAGGGGTTAATCGGGACAAAGGAAACGAGAGGTTTTATACTAGTTCGGCCCCTTACGATGAAGGCAAAAGCCTACGTCTAGTTGTGTTGATATTGCTGGGTTTTCGATCACCAAGAGGCTAGTTCGCTGGCTTGGTTATCGATCTCTTCTTTCTTGCCCTAAGCCGCCATCGGGTCGTCCCCTTATATACATGGGTTGACGCCTAGTGGCCTACAGAGTCCCTGTCGGCTCATAAATCGTGTCCGGCTCGGTAACTTCTTTTACATGCCTTTCCTTACAAGTCTTTCCTTACATAAGATGGTTGACAAAATTGGGCCTTAAGCCGCCTCTAGGCCTTTAGGCCTTCTATAAGATTTAATAAACTATCGCCTTGAGTGCTTACTGGGCTTCCTTTGTGACCCGCCATTGGGGCTGACCCGGCCCCTCCTGGATGGGTCATAGCTGATAGTTATATCCCCAACAAGACGAGTTTTGGATTTACTAGAATTTAAAAACCAGGCATCTCAATGTTTTTCCGGCAATCAACGGTGCCATGGTGTTTGAAATTCTTTCCCATTTTTTGCATGGGACCTAAGCATGCACCCAAGGACATAGATTCGATTTTTCAACCAATTTATATGCACTGGAGCATGTGCATGTAGTTCAAATTTGAATTATGCACATACATGCATTGAAAAACTCACTTAATGCATAAAAATGTCCAAACGAACCCCAAAAAATCACAAAAATTCACACAACACGCCTGTTGTTCTATCTTGACATGAGAAAAAATTTGAAAGCAATGAGAGGCAATGGATATCGTATCGTCCCCAAAGGTGGGACTTTCCCTACCGAAAACCATCATGCTTACTGTGAGAAGCTCCGGTTTGTGAGAAGCATATACCCAAACCTGCCCCAAATGGGACAAAATTTGTACCACGGCATGTTGATGCCGCTCCATGATAGCATGCCAAGTTTCATGAATTTAAGATGAGTTTTGGATTTACTAGAATTTAAAAAACAGGAATCTCAATGTTTTGCCGGCAATCAACGGTGCCATGGTGTTTGAAATTCATTCCCATTTCTTGCATGGGACTTAAGCATGCACCGAAGGATACGTATTTGTTTTTTCAACCAATTTATATGCACTGGAGCATGTGCATGTAGTTCAAATTTGAATTATGCACATAAATGCATTGAAAACTCAGTTAATGCATAAAAATGTCCAAACGAACCCCGAAAAATTCCAAAATTGAACACAACACTCTTGTTCTTCTATGTTGACACTTGATTTTTTTAAAAGCAATAAGAGGCAAGGGATATCGTTTCATCCCAAAAGGTGGCACGTTCCCTACCGAAACCATCACGCTTGTTGTGAGAAGCTCTGGTTCATGAGAAGCTTATACCCAAACCTGCCCCAAATGGGACAAAAAATTTACCACAGCATGTTCATGCCGCTACATGATAGCATGCCAAGTTTCATGAATTTCAGACGAGTTTTGGATTTACTAGAATTTAAAAACCGGGTATCTCAATGTTTGCGGCCGAGTGACGGTGGCAGGGTGTTTGAAATTCATTCCCATTTCTTGCATGGGACCTAAGCATGCAACCAAGGACACATATTTGATTTTTCAATAAGTTTATATGCACTGGAGCATGTGCATGTTGTTCAAATTTGAATTATGTGCATAAAATGCACGGAAAACCCAGTTAATGTATAAAAATGTACAAACGAACCCTGAATAATTACAATTTTTTTGACGGCACACCTATAGTAGCATGTTCACTACAGATAAAAGTTCTAACAATTCAAACACCATCCTTTGTAGTTGTGACCCCATTACTTAATTCAAATGATCAAGACGATAAATCAAGTAGACCACGCACAGTTTATTACCATCAACCGTGTGAGATGCAGCACAAAATATCTTGGAGCACCGTCGGTATATAGTACTATAAATCAAGTAGATCGCACATAGTTAGTCTCCTTTGTGTACCCAAATTATGCAATGACGTGGATGACCATTGTAACCAGGGAAATTCGAACCAAAATTTTTGACGCTCAAACTCAACACACACGGGTTAAGCTATCTGAATCATTTGTGATGTTCACATATCGTACACAGTTCTGAATAAGGGACTGTGTCTGATGGCACTTTGCGTGCCAGTTTTTTGGCTGAAGCGATTCCAAATTTTCGGCTTCCGCAGAAATATCTACCTCCCCGCCCCTCCCCCTAACCAAAAGCCACATTTCCCCTCTTTTCGCCTTCCTTTCCAAGTTGAAACCTTCACTCCTTGCTTGCAGCGCCGCCGCCTCCTCATGGGCGACCCTCCTTCACGCTCCACGGCCTCGCCTATCCAGGCAGGTAATTCACACCCGACCCCCATCCTTGTCCTCCTTCCACATCCCACATGCCCCTACCGCCAGCGCGAGCGCGACACCTTCCACTCAAATCACCGACCCCTCCACCAAATAAGCGCCGGCCTAAGCCATGGTGCACGCAGTATAGCCAGGACCTCAAGGAGCATTTGGCAGCAGAGAAGCAAATCACGGCCGCATGCGCGGATGAGGTCGCGATGGCTACCATTCGTGCCGACCCCCAGATCTTGAAGGAGCATGTTGCCATTTGGTAGCTACGCCGGTTAAGCATGCTCGGTTTACCCGTTGGGTGTGCTGCTCCTTCCTTTCCTTCACAAATTCTAGTGAATTGTGCTATCTAATTTTAACATGCAATATGTTGCTCTAGTGTATATGTTCTATATGTCATGCAGTGTGGTGCTCACTTATTAACTATTTTGTTAGTTAATTGTCGTCTTCAGTTAACTGTTTGGTTCAATTCTGCAAATGTGATGTTCAATTCTTCAGGCTGCAATTTTGTATTGTCTTCCATGTGAGAAATAAATCGAATTTATCTTTACAAAATTGTGGGTGCATTCTATTATTGTATACCATGTGAGGAATAAATTGAATTTGGCTGTAGTAAATACTAGAGAAACAAATACAATTGCTACAATTGGTTGTATCTAACTGTTTGGTTAACTGTCTGATCTTCTATTAGGAGTATGTTATATTGTGCAATGCGGTGCTCAGTTAATGTTTGGTTCATTTGTTGTGGTGTTTAGTTAACTGCTTGGTTCAATTCTGCAATGCGATGTCCAATTGTTGTGGGTAGAATTTTGTATTGATGTGCATGTGAGGAATAAATCGAATTTGGCTGCACTTAATACATCAGAAACATATACAAGTGCTATATTTCCTAGTTCTTAATCATGCTTGGTTTGGATAAATGGAGTTTCCATGTGGCTTCAATTAATCTGATCAATCTGCAATGTGATTATTTTTCATCAACATATTTTACTGATAGCATGTGAACCCTTACTTAACCCGATGACTAACTACCTTATATGTGTTGCAGGGAAACAATGGGAAGCACTAAGGTTTACAATCGAGGTTAGCACGTGCATGGTCCGTTGTCTAATAGCATATTATTGTGCAATTGTAGGAACCATTCTAATTTTTAGTTTTTTAACAATTTGGTCTTGCACACGTAGGTCCTGCTGTCAAAGGTGTTGACCCACTTTTCGACCCTTTTTGCATATGGGGAAATGAGTTGTCCATGAATATTAGTCAAGTTAAGAAACTCAGAAAGATTGTTAGGATAAAGAAATTAGCGACAAAAACAACAAGATCTTTGTCTGCACAATGAACAAGACATTAGTTCACTACAGGATGGTACTAACTATTATACCTTGCCTTTTTTATTCCTTTGCCCCATTTCCAATATAGAGAAGATATTTATGCACATCCTTGTTTTCAGGCCTTTCCAAAGCAGTTCATTGATGATTACCTCTCAAACCACCTGTATGATCAGGAGGCGAGGAAGGTTTTCATACAACACCCATGGTTCAATATTGAAGTGTTCCCGAAGAGGACGAAGGATGGACGGTCAATCATCCATAGGCATTGGCCTAAAGTTACAAAGACCTTCAACATCAATGAAGGCTCAATATTCGCCTTCTGCTTCAGCAGTTTTCAAGATGAGATACATCTGTCTACGTACCGTCTATGATGCTAATTTCAAAAGGTTATAGATGTTGCATGTGAAACTTGGTCCTGGTGTAGTAGTGTAATGGGGTAGCTGAGTGCTGAAGCTATATGATGTATTTCAATTATGAAAATGAAATATGTTGTGTGCTTAATATGAACTGTCAATTAGATTAATAAATGGATTATGAATAATTGGATAATTAGCCTACTAATTGGGTTTTGCTATTGCAAACGGTTGTTGAAAAAATACGGTGGGCGATGACCTCAGGCAACGCACACAGTTTCTAGGAATAAACCGTGTTGGATCAATGAACAATCACACACGACTTTCTCTTGAAAACTGTTTGCGTTAGGCCACCTTGCGCAAACGTTTACCACATGAAAACTGTGTGTGATGGACAGCCTTTGCCACATAGTTTCTTCCATAGACCGTGTGTGATATATTCAATAACGCAAGTGATTTAACGAGAAAAATTGTGTGTGATGTACCTGCAAACGGAAACGTTTTCCTTGGAGCAACTATGTGGGATGTACATATGAATGGAAACGTTTAGAGGGGACTGACTGTGTGGGACGTACTTGCGACCGAAAACAATTTCGCCGTATAATTGTATTTTTTAGCTCTACTGTACGTATTCTATATTTGAGCGCTCGCCGGTCGCACATGACCTCATTTTGCCGAACGTGTGTGCCAGGAGGGCATATCCCCGATGGTTTCTGGGTCGTGTGGGAAGGACCCCCCTATCGCCCACACTCACTTGGCGACGGTTCCAAATGCCGTCGTGGAAAGGGTTAAAAACCGTTTGTTTAGGAGCTCGCCGTACTAGTGGAATATCCTACGTCTCCTAACACTTTTTCCTCACCTCTTCTTCTTCCCCAGCAGACCACTGCACGGGCCATACAGATCTTCCCCAACATGCGGTTGGATAAACATATTGTATGAACGAAAATTATGTGTCAGCGGTAGGATGGCTGAGTTTGGTTTGATCTCATGTGGTATCACCTGTCAGTGAGGGTGTGTTCCCTTGGTTGGGTTTGCGGCGTGCAGGAGCGACTGTATGAGGGTGCGATGCGACCGCGGCATGCAGGAGCGACTGTGTGAGGGTGCGGTGCGACCGCGATATCCGTGCACAAGTGTACCTCCTTTTCATTTTGAAAACTTTAGGCAAGCTTGGCAAAAGTGTGTGGCGAAGTATGGCAATGCAAGGCTGTAACACCCACAATGAGGCTATATCTCCCACGTGTCGGGGCATGACTTAGAGGCATAGCCGCATGGTAGGCTTGTCGCAAGAGGGGTAATCTTCACACATCACATGTACTGAATAAGCAAGGGATAAAGAGTTGGCTTACAATCATCCAAAATAAATCATACAACATCCATCATCCATCATGCCACTTCACACAATACATAAATAAATCATACATCATCCAAAATACAATCAAAGGTCCGACTACAGAACCAAAATAAAGGAAGACAACCCCAAATGCTAGATCTCCGATCGTCCCAACTAGGCTCCACTACTGATCATCCGGAAAAGAAACATAGAATGACCCGAATCCTCGTCGAACTCCCACTTGAGTTCCCTAGCATCACTTGCACTGGTATCCTCGGCACCTACAACTGTTTGGAAGTATCCGTGAGTCACGAGGACTCAGCAATCTCACACCCACGAGATCAATATTATTTAAGCTTAAGGGTAGGAAAGGGTAGTGAGGTGGAGCTACAGCAAGCACTAAGCATATATGGTGGCTAACATACGCAAATGAGAGCGAGAAGAGAAGCAATGCAACGGTCAAGAAACTAGAAGTGATCAAGAAGTGATCCTGAAGCTACTTACGTTCAAGCATAACACAAGGCCATGTTCACTTCCCGGACTCCGCAAAAAAGAGAGCATCACGGCTACACACGCAGTTGATTCATTTTAATTAAGTTAAGTGTCAAGTTCTCTACAACCGGATATTAACAAATTCCCATCCGCCACATAACAGCGGGCATGGCTCACGAAAGTTTATACCCTGTAGGGGTGTCCCAACTTAGCCCATCATGAGCTCTCACTGTCAACGAAGGATATTCCTTCTCCCGGAAAGACCCAATCAGTCTCGGAATCCCGGTTACAAGACATTTCTACAAAGGTAAAACAAGACCAGCAAAGCCGCCTGATGTGCCGACAAATCCCGATAGGAGTTGCACGTATCTCGATCTCAGGGCACACCGGATAGGTCAAGCTACGAGTAAAACCAACCCTCAAGTTGCCCTGAGGTGGCCCCGTAGGCTGCCCATTTCGGACCAACACTCAGAGGAGCACTGGCCTGGGGGGGAGGGGTTAAAATAAAAATGACCCTTGAGTCTGCAGAACCCAAGGGAAAGGTATATGGTCGTAGGTAGGAAAATAGTAAAACCAAGGTTGGGCCTTGCTGGAGGAGTTTTATTCAAGGCGAACTGTCAAGGGGTTCCCATAACACCCAACCGCATAAGGAACGCAAAATCAAGGAACATAACACCGGTATGACAGAAACTAGGGCGGCAAGAATGGAACAAAACACCAGGCATAAGGCCGAGCCTTCCACCCTTTACCAAGTATATAGATGCATTAAAGTAAATAAGATATAATAATGATATCCCAACAAAACCATGTTCCAACATGGAACAAACTTCATCTTCACCTGCAACTAGCAACGCTATAAGAGGGGCTGAGAAAAAGCGGTAACATAGCCAAACAGCGGTTTGCTAGGAAGGTGGATTAGAGGCTTGACATGGCAATATGGGAGGCATGATATAGCAAGTGGTAGGTAGCGCGACATAGCAATAGAACGAACAACTAGCAAAGCAAAGATAGAAGTGATTTTGAGGGCATGGTCATCTTGCCTGCAAAGTTCTTAGAGTTGTCGAAAGCTTGATCCTCGAAAGCATACTCGATAGGTTTCCCGTTCACGTACTCGTCTCCCGGCTCTACCCAAGGCAAGAACACAAGCAAATGGAACAACAATCAATCACGGTGCAATGCACAAGCAACATGATGCAGTACATGGCATGATATGCAAGACATGATATGCAATGCATATGCGTGCTCTGGAAGGGAAAGAATGATCAAGGCATCAACTTGGCAAACCAAGTATGCCGCTGGAAATATGAGATGATTTTGGTTGAAATCGATATAAAGATCACCGAAAACGGATGCACGGTTTGCAAATGGCAAGCAAAACAAGAATGGTGCAAAACTGTGATTAACAGCACGATGCCACTTAGAATGCAACAAGAAACTAAGGTACTGCACTCCAACACAGCAACAAAACATATGGTAGTGATTTAAAAGAGACTCGTGACAAAACATGAACACTGAGCTACGGCTAAATCACAGTAGAACAGGTTCAAATAGGCATGGCAAAAGTGCAAAATATATCAGCATCACAGACTTAGTGAAAATACTAACATGTCAAAAACGACATCAGAAGCAATGTTTAGAGCAAGCAGACATCATGCTACAGGAACATACCATAGAAAACCAAGGAATGCAATGATTCTACTAAAAGCATATATCAAAAGTCCCTTACTGAACAGGAGCCAAAAAGGCACACACGATATGATGGCACCCATGTAAACATAGCAAGTTTTATTACCAGTTTTAGACTTAGCAGAAAAACAGAGCATGACATAAACAGAATTATGATAACAACTTTGTGAGCTCACGCCACTCATCACAAAGAATTTCATGACAACATAAGCATACCAATAGCAAGATGACATGTTCATGAAACTAACCATGTCAAGAGCAAGTTCATAGGATGCATGGATCACTAGCAACAACCATGGCAATATTGATTAACGTGTTAACATTCTGCCAGGAACATTTTATAGCAACAGTAGAGCAAGCAAATGACATGCTAGACAACTCCATAATTGCAAACAGTGGCATGGATGGACAGAGCATAACCACATGTTCAAAACACCCTTACTGAAGTATCCAAAAATAAGCATGGATCTCACTGTAGTATCAAGTTTACATGACATCAAAATAACAGCAGGAAAAAGACTTGGCAAAATTCCAAGTTCCTGAAAACAGCAACATCACGGAGCCTAGTTTACATGCTTGTGCTAGTCACCACATAGATCACAAAAATACAAGACAAGTACCCCTGTAAATTTGGCATGTTGTAGTTCAAAACACATGTAGACCTCATGCTCATATGATGCACACATCAAATGCAACGAAAATGATAAAACCTCATAAAGTGATAAGTACCAGCAGTTAACATTTATAGCACTCTTGCATCAATGAAAATGGCATCATAATTGGCAGTATCATGCATGGAAATGCTACTGGCATGAAGAGCTCAATGAGACGAACAATTCTACATATCATATGCAAGATTTGGAGCATCGAGCACCGAGATATGACATGTTGAACAGGGCATAAAAAGAACACAGATTCGGGACTTTGAGAAAAATCAACCTCGCAAGAAGCTGGATGAGGAGGACCCGGGACGAAACTGTATGGCGGGGTGGAGGCATTTGGCTCGCGGGTCGAGCGGATCCAGGGACGGAGGCATTCAGATCTGGAGTCCGAGGTCAACACCGACGAGGGCGCTGCTCCGGCGAGCGGCGGAGGTCGGGGACGGCACGGGGCCATAGATCCGGTGACCTCCCGGCCGGATCCGGCGAAGAGTAGGACGCGGCGACGATCTCAGCCGGCGGCAGGGCATGGAGCACCGTCGCAGGGCGGCGCGGTGGTGGTTGGCGGCGACAGTGGAGCAAGGTGGCGCGGTGGTGGTTGGCGGCGGCGGTTGCGGCGGAGCTGGGCGGCGCCAGCGGGCAGGCAGCGGGGACGGGCGGCGGCGATGCGTGGGCTGGGCGGGTCGGCGATGGCGGGCGGATTCGGCGGGACAAGCCTCGGTGTGGGAGAGGCCGGACGGTGGCGGCGGACATGTCCGTCGGCGGGATTTCTGTCCGGCGGCGTGAGGGGAGCGGGGCTAGGGTTTCATCTACGCGAAAAAGCGGAGGGGATCACATATTTATAGGTAGAGGGAGTTTGGAGTGTCCAAATGAGGTGTAGTTTTTGCCCACACGATCGTGATCCGAAGACGGAGGACATGGAGATGGTTTGGAAGGGTTATTGGGCTATTTTGGAGGGGTGTTGGGCTGCAACACACAAGAGGCTTTTACGGTTACCCGGTTAACCGTTGGAGCATCAAACAGCCTCCAAATGGAACGAAATTTGACAGGCAGTCTACCGGTGGTGTACAAATGCCACTTGGCAAATCTCGGTCCATTCCGAGAATGTTTAACTACCGCTCACGAAAAGAGACAAGAGGGGTGCGTCGGTGCATGTAGGAGTGTCGGATTGCGAAACGGACAATGGGGAAAAGGCTCGGATGCATGAGACGAACATGAATGCAAATGCGATGCACATGATGACATGATATGAAATGCATGACATGAAAAAAATGCAAAACGAAGACAAATCCCAACCACGAAGGGAATCTCATAACTTAAAGCCGAAAATGGCAAGTGTCGGAGTTACAAATATGGCAAGTTACATCCAGGGTGCTACAAAGGCCTAGACCCAAACAGGATACAAGTTCTTACATACTAGGAGTACTAGCGTTAAAAAAGAAAGGCGGGGTTTTCCTTCGCGGGATTAATCAATAGAAATCCTCGTTTGACGTGTCAATTAATGTGTATTTTTTCTCCAAAGCCCAAAGAGCTAACGATCTCACTCATCATCGCTTGATTAATGCAGAGCCATGTAAACCAACCTTCTCACTTCCGCATGCATGCAAGGGTATATTAATGTCCTTGGTTGCTAGTATGAGGCAAACCCCATCAATTTTGCCTCGATTAGTGTTACTAGCCTTTTGCAAATTGTAATTTTGATATACTGGCCTTGTGTACAAAAAAGGAGGTAGTAACTATTTGATTTCCTTCCCCATTGTGGTGACGTCGACGATATGTCGAACATTGTGGTTTGGCGAAGTGCGTTCGATGGAGAACACCATTGAGGAGATCACGGTAAGTCGTTTGCAAGTGCCGCCTGAAAGCCGAGACAACCGCCTTATTTGCATCCAGGAAGTCCGTTGAACCAAAGGACGCATAAATGTACTAGTACTACTAGTACACAATAGCGTCGTCCGTCCAGCTTTGTGCGGTGAGTTGGTTTCTCGAAGAAGACAATGGAGAAGCGGAGTAGCGGAGAGTGAAATGATGGTTGCTTCGTCCGTGCTTTTTGATATAAGGGAAATGGGAGTAGACTCTGTGTTGTATATTGTACATGCGTCCAAGCACGGGAGAACGTTGGCCTGGCGGTTTGCTAACATGCGGTCCCACGTGTTAGTGCTTTACCAAGCCGATCTGTGTCCCACATGAGGCAGAACAATGGCAGAAGCAACACGTGGTTAACTTGAAGAAGATGAGGGAGAAGCGGATTCATCAACGAGTGAAATGATGGTTGCTTCGTCCCTCCAACTTATTTTTTAGCATTATTACTTCGTCCCTCCCACTTAACAGTAGGAAAGGTGCAGCTTTGTGATTTGACGCCTCATTTCTCATTACTACGCGGGCGCCATGACTGGGGTGCTTCACCCCTGCTGCTCTGCACTTTATTTTGGTATGACACGTGGACCCGGTAGCTTGATGTCCCACATGTCGATGAAAGGGACTAGAACATTTAGGAAAATGAGCGCTCCACTCTTACGACGGAGGAGTACACGACACAGCGGCCCAGTGAATTGTTACTTGTACTGTATAGTACTATAGTACTATAGTTTTGTTGTTTCGCACGATCCATCGATACAAACCCGATTAAAAAGGAAAGGGCCGGATTTTTCCCGCGCGGTAGATGATACTGGCCATACATTTCAATGGCAATTTTAATGTATGCAAACTGAATAATTAAGTAACAATATGATATCTAGTAAAACTAAAAACACATATGATTTATTGTGTTAGAGTGTAGTAGTAGTGTTGTATTGCATAGTTGTTAGATGTAACATGCGAGAATGTGTAGAGATGTAGTTTTGGAGGGCCTACAGAGAGAAAAGCGTAACACGGTCACCAGACTTCAGAATACGCTCATTACAGCCACTATATATATTTTGCGGTGATTATGCGGTCACTTGCTCACCGTTCAGCATCGGATTGCACTTTATTGAACAGCCAAAGAGTTTGTGTGGCACCATGTTGACTAGTTAAATTGACCAAGTTCCTTATGGGTCCCACCTGTTAGTTCGCATAGGAAAAAGGTCAGATAAACACAAATTTACGCTGGTGCGACAAGACTCCAACCCGTGGGCGGGAACCACCTGGTTGTCTATGTGTCTATCGGGGCCTGATGTGTGCGCATGCACGTGTAGGTTGAGCACTTGAGCGTGAGAGTGTGTGTTGGTCGTGTGGTGTGTGCATGCATGTGTGTGAGTGTTGTGTGCATGCGTGGTTGCGTGTGTACATGTGAGTGTTGCGTGCGTGCATCGTTGCATGTGTTCATGTGAGTGTTGCGTGCATACAGTTCATGTGCATGCGTGCGTGTGTGTATAATCACCACACCAGCTCATGTGTGTTAAAACAGACGGCTCAGCATACCAATACAAGGCCACCTTGTCCGTTGTGCCCGCGGTCATGACTTCGAACCACCGTCCAATATTTTTTCGTTTGTTTTCATTCTTACTAGCAAGATACCCGTGCGTTGCACGTAACATCAAGATGCATTTGTATGACTAGTTTATCTTGTGAGAGAAAAGGATGAACGAGAGAAGGCATTATTTGCAAATGTGGAGAGGTGTGTGGGTATCTTTTTGAAAAATTGCCATAGTTTCCTTCCTACCCGTCATATATAAATCGGACGGCCTATATTGCAGGATGGCAGGCACACCATCATCACCAATTTTGTTTTTTATAAGAGTGTAGAGTAGATACAAGCTGACGGGTAGGCCCAATGGTAGTGAGATAATGTGATGCAACACTGGAGGTGCCACGTGGAGCGTTTGACTGGTCAACTAGTCGTGTCTTGAGCAAATACAGAGTTGTACGGTGAGCCT
This sequence comes from Triticum urartu, assembly GCF_003073215.2. Taxonomy (NCBI): domain Eukaryota; kingdom Viridiplantae; phylum Streptophyta; class Magnoliopsida; order Poales; family Poaceae; genus Triticum; species Triticum urartu. Next base: position 234,641,007 of record NC_053023.1, on the reverse strand, counting down.
GTGGCTGTATAATAACCACAAAACATAAATGGTGACCGTAATGAGTGGATTCTAAAGTCCAATGTATCATGCTTTCGCTTCAAATACAATGATCGTCACTGTATATATCGTGAGAGAAAGATGAAACATGCGTGAATGTGCTGGGGGCATACTTTTAGAGGACCTGGAGATAGTTTGTGTGTATATGTGAAAGGGCCATAGAGGGGGTGTATGCGATGGAGATAGAGATGCTCTTTGTTTCTCTTTATTATGACTAACTTTATATATAGTATAAAAATATAAAAATTCACAGTGCAGAATAAATATCATTGTGGGCACCATGCAATGCAAATTAACGTTCATACTCCTCCATATAACTTTGTAATGTTGTATATATGTAAAAATTCTAAAATAATTTTTTGGCCATACTTTATTCAAAAGGAATGTTGTATACGAAATAAACGTCAAGAGAGGGTTTTTAGATGAATGGGGTACGTGATGTAACTTGTGTGAATGTGTAGTTGATGTATTTGGCAGGGCCTAGAGAGGTATGTGTGTATTACGTATTCGAGAGAGGCATGGATAGAGGGGCCGGCGGCGGGAGGGGTGTGGGAGAAATAGCACAAGAAATGAGAGAGGTCTAGAGAGACAGAGACGAATATGATGTCATGGCGAGAGATTCCATTGAGTGTGTATATGCAAGGGGGGAGGGGATAGAGACACGTGGATAATTTTTTTTGTGTGGTGTCTGTGTTGGTATGTGTGGGTGTGAGAAGATAACGAGACCTAGGGGCAGAGGGTGACTAGTCGTACAAGACAAGGATAGCAGAATCGTGAAGGACTCTATGTCCACTAACAAAGCCAGCCAGGATTTGTAACCCTAGGTCCTCGGACTAAGGTAACCCCTTATCTCTGATATTACTATTCATCCAACCTAACTTTAAGGGGCATCCTACAGAATGCTCTGCTAGAATCATACTCATTGATTAGGAAGAGAGGTGTGAGACAATGCATGAGAGACAAGCCTAAAGATAATGTGTGTACATGAGACACATAGGCAGGTCTATGCATATAGAAAGGGTCGATGGGGATTGTGCGCGTGTATGCTTGTGAGAGGAAGAGTGCTTGTGATAAAGGTTAGTGAAAACAGTCGTAAATGGTTACGAGAGGGAGGGAGGGTTATATCGAGAGCATGTCTGCGAGAAAGACACCTCGGGAGAGTGTTTGTGATCATGTGTGAGAGACCACCGATGGAGAGTGAAACTACACATAAAAGACTGATGTACACATTGATTAAAGATATAAATTGTATCCAAATATTAGGATGGGATCATGATATTTGCAATTCGTGTAAGGAACGGTCATTGATCCATCAGACATCAAGATTCTATCGAATTTGAGCATGTCTATGTTATTATTCAACATAATTGATCCACATAGTTAGTATTTTGCCAGACAATGCATATCTTTAGCAATCGAATATAAACGTGAGTATAGTTCATGTTGTATGTGTAAAGCACATTATACGTACGAAAGTTACACAATGAACATTATAAATAGCTATCTATGAACTAGCATACATTTGAATTCAACTTAAGGTGGTTTAAAAAATTTTAATTCAACATGGAGTCCATTCAATTATTTGAATTTGATATCATGGCATTTGTAAATCATACCTAAATTATGGGGGCACCAATCTTTGCTCTGCTTTTGTACATAATAGGATATATAGTCATGTACAAAATAGATTCAAATTTAGCTCCTCCATTCCAAAATAATCATAGTTATAGGATTTTCAAGTGTCAAAAATTCAAAAAGAAGCGGATAATTTAATGAGGTTTTCAAACATACAAGGTCAAATTTAACATTGTCTATTTAGGTCAATCCTCAAAATTTAAGAGTACTCTAAACGTTAATGCTTTTGTTTCAAAATTTCGAACGAAGCGCCAAAGAGCCTCTACTCGCCCGAAACTGCGTGAGACCAATGTTTGGTAGTAGAAGGAAATTACTTTTCTAACTCCGACCTTTGAAACATACCGTCCCGACATCCAAAGGTCTAAACCGGCGTAGGTTTGTAGCTTCCTCTAGACGCCACGCAACCGCCTCCAAAAAACATTCATACACAATGGCCGCCTAAGAACACATGCGCGTGGCCGAAATCGCTCCCGCCCACTATTTGGGACACCTGGTATTACCATCCTACCCCCGACCCGCAATAGGTCCAAAATTTAAGAGGGGGGGCAAAGTTTGTACTTTCCCCAAATTTCAAACAAGTGTGTCCCATCTGTTCAAAAAAGCCAAAAAACAAGCGTGTCCCAGACCGAAACATGGTTCTCCCTTAGATCCCCCCGCCCCCGCCCCCTGTCCGATTCCCCATTCATACTTCGTGGGCGCCAAAACTACCTATCCACCAGCCGTGAAACACCGGCGTCCTCCGTCCGCCACCCTATCCCACCCATCAACTGCCGCCCTCCTCCATCACAACGGAGCCGATACCCCGACGTCATCGTCCACCACCTCACCGCAACGCCCTCCACGACTAGTAGTTGAAGCCGAGACCGAGCTGTCCGTACCCGAGCCAGTTCAACCACGTCGTCCTGCGCCTCACTGCCGCCACTCCAACTTCGCCGCTTTCCACTGCACCGGAGATGTTCCTTTTATGTCGTCCTTCGCCGCCTCGGATCTACTTCCCCTCCGCTGACATATGGCCACAACAACACAATCAACAATTTGGCCATGGATTCGTCCAAGGCTGCACCCTCCTCCAAAACATTGGTTTCCCCAGCAAAAAGAAGAAAATCGCCGCGACATATGAAGGACACAACACTGGCAACCCAAAATGGTACTCCTCTTCCCTTATTCGTGCAAACTGTACATGTCTACTTGCACGGTATTCATCCCACGGAAGACACTAGTTGATCGCTTCATCTTGATACTAGATGTTCCTAGTAACTCGCGATGCACAAGGTTTCTCCTCATATACTATTTCATCTTAGCTAGAGGTCCGTCGCCCCCCTCGATTTCAATTCTTGGTCAGTTGATTCCCAATTAACGAAAGCATTCCCTGGCGTAATAGGCGCTAGTATGCTTATTACGCCGGGGAAGCAATGCCTCGTTGTTTATCTTAGGGGCGTGTGGGGCCTAGAGCTGCTGGCGCCCGATCTGGAGGTCGGCCGGGATTAAAGGGACGGCCTGGGGGAGCTGCCAAGCATGGAGGTGGTGTGAGGTCGAGGGGAGGGCGGGCGGCGGAGGCAGGAGTCTGGGCCGGTGGTCACTGGCGGTTCGAGAAAGATCGTCAACAGTGACTGGCGGGAGGTAGACGAAGGCCATGTGCCCGTTCCATATAGATGGGACGGTTCATAAAAAAAATCGACTGACCTATTTATTTTTAGTCGACTGTTATTTTGATAGGACCATATGTGGTGGTGTGCTTGCTGGGGAACGTAGTAATTTAAAAAAAATCCGATGCACACACAGGATCATGGTGATGCATAGCAACGAGAGGGGAGAGTGTGTCCACGTACCGTCGTAGACCGAAAGCGGAAGCGTTAGCACAACGCGGTTGATGTAGTTGTACGTCTTCATGATCCGACCGATCCAAGTACCGAACGCATGGCACCTTCGAGTTCTGCACACGTTCAACTCGATGACGTCCCGCGAGCTCCGATCCAACAAAGATTCACAGGAGAGTTTCGTCAGCACGACGGCGTGGTGACGGTGATGATGATGCTACCGATGTAGGGCTTCGCCTAAGCTCCGCTACGATATGATCGAGATGGATTATGGTGGAGGGGGGCACCGCACATGGCTAAGAGATCAATGATCAATTGTTGTGTCTATGGGGTGCCCCTGCCCCCATATATAAAGGAGCAAGGGTGAGGAGGCGGCCGGCCAGGGAGAGGCGCGCCAAGGGGGAGTCATACTCCCACTAGGAGTAGGACTCGTCCTATTCCTAGTACGAGTAGGAGAGGGGAAAGGAAAGGGATAGGAGGAGAAGGAAAGAGGGGGCCGGCCCCCTTTACCCTAAACCAATTCGGTTTGAGCCTTGGGGGGCGCGCCCCACACTTCCCTTGCTGACCTCTATTTCCACTAAGGCCCACGTAGGCCCATTAAGCCCCCCGGGGGGGTGAGGGAGTCCTGGATTAGGGGGTGTTCGGATAGCCGGACTATACCTTCAGCGTACTCCTGTACTATGAAGATACAAGATTGAAGACTTCGTCCCGTGTCCGGATGGGACTTTCCTTGGCGTGGAAGGCAAGCTTGGCGATACGGATATTCAAGATCTCCTACCATTGTAACCAACTCTGTGTAACCCTAACCCTATCCGATGTCTATATAAACCGGAGGGTTGTAGTCCGTAGGACAGAATCAACTCCATATACAACAATCATACCATAGGCTAGCTTCTTGGGTTTAGCCTCCTTGATCTCGTGGTAGATCTACTCTTGTACTACTCATATCATCAATATTAATAAAGCAGGAGTAGGGTATTACCTCCATCGAGAGGGCCCGAACCTGGGTAAAACAAAGTGTCCCCTGTCTCCTGTTACCATCCGGCCTAGACGCACAGTTCGGGACCCCCTACCCGAGATCCGCCGTTTTTCACACCGACATTGGTGCTTTCATTGAGAGTTCCGCTGTGTGATCGACAAAAGGATCGATGGCTCGCCTGCAGATCAACTGCGACTTCAGCATCTTCGTCACCAGCTCGACTGGTCACCTTGGTTCGACCAAGAATTGCGCCCCGTGTTCGGATCACCATGTCCGGACGAGGGCCCTCATCAAACATCAACTCCGATCTCTATCAAGATCACGTAGAAATCATCTATGGAGCTCGGGGGCTCAACGTCAACATTGCCCTCAAGCGACCGTGCTGTTTTTCTCGACAACGAACTCGTATCTGCCACCAACACCTCCTCGAGTATCGCTTTGACGATCTCTTTGGTGGAATTGTTTGGAATTGAGTCTACAACAACCCTGGAAAACTTCGTCGAGTTCCGATGGAGGAATCTCTGGCAATCCACGATATACCGGAGCCCTATCAAATCTGGACGGGAATTTGGATGAGTTTAGGGCGTGGTGTCCAGCTTCTAGCTCGGACGTCCTTTGGAAGATCCAACCGTTGATCGGCTGCGGAATTCCTATATCTACCACCTCTCAAAATTTCGGCTCGATCCGACCGTCCAAACTCCGGAAACCTTCCGATTAGTGCATCACTTTTCGGATCTGTTTTCTGCGCGAAAATGAATCCGACCCGAGTTCATCTTTTTTATGAACAGGATTTCGGACATCCCTTTTGAAGGAAGTTTTGTATGGGGTATTGTGTTTTGTTCCCGAACACATCCCACTAACTATAAGATCTTTTGAACATGATCTTCAACATCATGCTGGTGTCAAACCAGTCCGGCAATATTACTCCACGGTTGTCGACCTGCGCTAGACACGGCGTCACTTTGTTGAGCCGAGCTCAACTTCTTCGGATCATCATCTCGGCAAGCCGAACAAGAGCCCGGCATCGCGAAGGATAAATCATCACCAACATCGCCGCCCCACGGATTACACGGAGCGGGCATACCGGCATCGCCGCACGGTCGCTTCATCAAGCCGGCATCGACCACGTCACGACCTGCATCGATAGGGCCGCACTATTGCTTGTTTAAGCTGGTGTCCATCACGCCGACCTACTTTGACTCATCGGCTGACATCGAGGCTTCGACATCTCGGCTGGACCGGGGGCTTCATCATCTCTTCATCAACCTACTCCGGTAACGGGTGTGCGGATCGAGTCCCAATTTTGGAAATCACCTTCCTTTGGATTGCTACAACAAATAAACCAGGTACTATTAATCCTAGTATTTTTTGCTTGTTTGGGTTCAATTTTTCCCAAGGAATTATTACTCTGGTTTGTCCATCATATGTAAACAGGTCTATCAAATGGTGGTCGCATTAACGACGGTCGCATGGTGGTCCGGTCAGTCTCCGTACATAGTCCGGCAAACGCCGCATCCGGAACTCGGACCGACCTGTGAATTCAGGCTTTGCCACGCCCTTACCGCATCACGCCGACGCCCTGCATCGACATTGACTTCGGCGCCAGGCCATATTTCTTTTATAATTCACTTTGCATAAATTATTGATTATGCAACGATTTTTTATTATTATTACTATTATCTCCGGTTTGCACTATTTTATGTGACACAGGAAAATGATCCAGCCGGACTATATCCTTTGGCGTCACCTCGGCTGGACGGGGGGCTTTGTCAACACTTCATTACCCCATGCCGGGGACTTCGGCATCACTCCGCCGGTCTGCATTGACTGTGCTATGTCACCACTTCGGAGTGCCGAGCTCTTTGTTCCGCCACCTCCGGACCGGCTTGGGGGATGGCACCTTGTCCCGCATCAAGCTCGGACCGCGTCATCAATACCAAACACATTAACCAGCTAAGTTGCCTTCATGCTCAAAGTTTTAAATTTCTAACTTGTGTTCGGCTCGACCAAGCATTATACATTTTTGGAAAAAAGTTGCTTGTAAAAAAAATTTCTTGTCCAAACTTTGTTTGTGACACACAAATTCAAGGACCCAATTCACTTGGGGGCTTCCTTTATGAAGCTTTTCCTCTTGCATATGATTATACTTGTACGGCTTCGTTCCTTGTTCGTGTATTATGCCACAATATGCACCATATTGACTTAAGCGATTTGCAAGCTGGGTTGCCTCGCTCCTATGTTTACCCCTACGTTCCCGATTGTTCGGCTAGGGAGTAAAGGGAGCACCCCTGCGATTGTCACAATCGGGTAGCCCGAGCCGGACCTCAGACTGGGCGAAGCCGAAAGCTAGCGCTCTTATAGTTATTCAATGATGGTCGGCACACAACGGAACTCATGAGTACAAAAAATCTATTGCACAAGTCTCATAATAACAATGAGCACCGAAGAAAGGTATCGGTGGGGGTACTATTTTCTTCGAAGATGCTTCTTACACTTCATGGTAATATAGCATAAGTTCCCTGAGCGCGCTTTGTCTGTTACAGCCTTATGGCCTGATTGCCTGGTTATTTGGAACACTGTCGATATTCTCGACCGATGGAGTACATAACACTTTTCGGTCCTTGACTGACGAGGGAGAAGCTGATGGTCGGTTAAGACGCGTTTAAAGTTTGGTTGAACATAGATATGATATAAGTACTTCGGTACATGCAATCATTCTTCTACCCAACTCACTTGGGGGCTCTTAAGTTTATTTGAGCCGTTTTATAATAAGTGTTATTCTTCTTAGTCGTTGCAAAGTTTTATTATTATTTATCACTCCTTTTTCGACACGAGTGTGCGGTCACTAGCCAGGGAGCCTAATTTCTCTCTCAAAGCCGCTAGAGTTTAGTTTGCTAAACTGGCCTGATGAGAAGTACTCCGCCCTCGGGATAGGAGGTTGAAGCCGTCGGCTGACCCGCTCGAAGTCTTGAGATAGGATGTATCATGTTAAAGCACGACAGAAGCACTTCTTTTTTCTAAGACCAACTTTTGGATTGGCACCGAACACTTGATATTGTTCGGACGTCATGTTTTTACTGACGTTTCTTGGTTTTCCAAGCTTTTTGGCACTTTTAAACTATTTGTGCTTTTCCAGCATTAGTCTCGCAGTGCAACACCGGACACCTTTAGGGATTCGGCAAAAACATTCTCAGATATTGCTATATATGCATCGGTTTCGAATTGTGTCTTCGGTCAATAGTTGGGTTGCCCGGCTCCTGCACTTGCTTCCTACGTTCCGTTTTGTTTGGCTAGGCGTGCAAAGGGAGAACCACTGCGATTGTGCTTCCAGCTCACATGGTTAAGCACCTTAGTGGAGAAAGCCAAAAACTGATTGTCACAATAAGCGTAAACTGGTCAGCGATCCGATGACTATGACGGGCCATTCATAACATTGGCCGAAGTGTTTACGGCTTGACCTCGACTGTCGCCGAACACTACCGGGGGCTATTAACTGGCCTCCCGAACTAAATCCTCTATATTTTGCTCTTACATTCGAGCTGAGGTTTCATGATCATCCTTAGCATGACAACCCAAAGAAAGGAACCGATAGCGGGACTATTTTCTTTGGAATACATTTCTTCTGTTAAACAGTAATATAACATATCTCTCTGCATACCTTTGTTTATAAAACCGTGTGGCCAGATTGCCTTGTTTTTCGTAAATCTTTGCCCTCATAAAGGCTTTATAAAATAGGACAAACACTCCTCGGCTACTGGCCGAGGAGGTGGAAGCCGATGGTCGGTCAACAAAGCTTTGTACAATGCGGTTCCAAGCATTAATGACGTACAGTACTTGGATACATAGAGTCATTATACATAATTTGTGATTTTACTATGGATATTGATCCTTAATTCGGCCACCCGTGCCCGCATTAAGGCTCGGGGGCTACTGGGCTTCGGGCTTATTATTTACAAATATTAAAGGGGCACATCGATCCCCTGATCTAGTGTTGCCACCCGACCAGTGTCTCGGGGGCTACTGCATTGCTTGTCCAATGCAGAAAATTTTATGTGCAATATAGTTTCCGAGGAGATTTTGATCCTCAGGCTGGTCGGCCGCACCCAACCTGAGTCTCGAGGACTGAGCACGCCGCTTTTTAGTGTCCCGAAGTATTCTGCCGAGCTTGGACTTAATCCTCAGGCCGATTTTGCAAATCAACCTGAGTCTCAGCGGCTACTGGGATCAGCGGTCTTATGTCATCCTTCATGTGCATCTCGGGTTTTAGACCGATACACGCCTTGAGGGCTACTGGATATATATCTCGGCAGAGAATAAATTGCACCAATAAAAAATATATATTCACAAAAATCGGCCCACATTCGGGGTGGTGCACCACCTCAGAAGCAACCCGACATAAAGCTCGGGCGCTAGTGGCTGGCTCCATAGAGGGCATTTCCGGCATTAAGCTCGGCTAAACTCCTTCAGAACTTCTTTGAAACAAGGTGATTTACGACACCTCGGATACAGTCCGGCGTTGGAGCTCGGATACATAGTCCGGCGTTGGAGCTCGGATACATTCCGGCGTTAGAGCTGGGAAGTGCGGACTTGGGCGCTGGAGCTCGAGTGCGCGGAAAATAGGTAAAGGAGGAAGAAGGCATAGGTGAAAGGGTGGATTCTTATCCCCTTATATGAGCGGACGCAACTACGTGTCCCCACCAGCCTGATAAAACTCGCTTGCCTCCCAAGCGCCGTGGTAAATGGCACGGTTAGGGTTACCCACGTCCGTATTGATGAGAATCCCGTAAAAAGGGCACACGATCTCTGCTTTGACAAGACGTGCCAAGGAAACCGCCTCGCAAAACATGCTGAGGTGGAAAAGTAAAAATGATTCGAGTAAAGGACTTGGCCGTAGTGTGATAGCGCACTGCGGAATATGTCTGCAGATTTGATTTGTGTCAATATTATTCTCTCTATGGCAATATGTGGAAACTTATTTTGCAGAACCGGACACTACTCTTGGTGTTTACAAATCTTCTATGAAGGACTTGAAGGAGGAACCCACCTTGCAATGCCGAAGACAATTTGCGCGCCGGACTCGTCGTCATTGAAGCCTGGTTCGGGGGCTACTGAGGGAGTCCTGGATTAGGGGGTGTTCGGGTAGCCGGACTATACCTTCAGTCGGACTCCTGGACTATGAAGATACAAGATTGAAGACTTCGTCCCGTGTCCGGATGGGACTTTCCTTGGCGTGGAAGGCAAGCTTGGCGATACGGATATTCAAGATCTCCTACCATTGTAACCGACTCTGTGTAACCCTAACCCTATCCGGTGTCTATATAAACCGGAGGGTTGTAGTCCGTAGGACAGAATCAACTCCATACACAACAATCATACCATAGGCTAGCTTCTAGGGTTTAGCCTCCTTGATCTCGAGGTAGATCTACTCTTGTACTACCCATATCATCAATATTAATCAAGAAGGAGTAGGGTATTACCTCCACCGAGAGGGCCCGAACCTGGGTAAAACAAAGTGTCCCCTGTCTCCTGTTACCATCCGGCCTAGACGCACAGTTCGGGACCCCCTACCCGAGATCCGCCGGTTTTGACACCGACAGGGGGGTTTCGATAACCCCCCGGTACTCTAGTATATGTCCGAAACCTTCTGGAACCTTTCCGGTGTCCGAACATAGTCGTCCAATATATCAATCTTTACGTCTCGACCATTTCGAGACTCCTTGTCATGTCCGTGATCATATCCGGGACTCCGAACTACCTTCGGTACATCAAAACACAAAAACTCATAATACCGATCGTCACCGAATTTTAAGCGCGCGGACCCTACAGGTTCGAGAACTATGTAGACATGACCGAGACACGTCTCCGGTCAATAACTAATAGTGGAACCTGGATGTTCATATTGTCTCCAACATATTCTACGAAGATATTTAATGGTCAAACCGCATAACAACATACGTTGTCCCCTTTGTCATCGGTATGTTACTTGCCTGAGATTCAATCGTCGGTATCTCAATACCTAGTTCAATCTCGTTACCAGCAAGTCTCTTTACTCGTTCTGTAATACATCATCCTACAACTAACTCATTAGTTACAATGCTTGCAAGGCTTATAGTGATGTGCATTACCGAGTGGGCCCGGAGATACCTCTCTGACAATCGGAGTGACAAATCCTAATCTCGAAATACGCCAACTCAACAAGTACCTTCGGAGACACCTATAGAGCACCTTTATAATCACCCAGATACATTGTGACGTTTGGTAGCACACAAAGTGTTCCTCCGGTAAGCGGGGGTTGCATAATCTCATAGTCATAGGAACATGTATAAGTCATGAAGAAAGCAATAGCAACATACTAAACGATCCAGTGCTAAGCTAGCGGAATGAGTCAAGTCAATCACATCATTCTCCTAATGATGTGACCCTGTTAATCAAATGACAACTCATGTGTATGGCAAGGAAACATAACCATCTTTGATCAACGAGCTAGTCAAGTAGAGGCATACTAGTGACACTCAGTTTGTCTATGTATTCACACATGTATCATGTTTCAGGTTAATACAACTCTAGCATGAATAATAAACATTTATCATGATATAACGAAATAAATAATAACTTTATTATTGCCTCTAGGGCATATTTCCTTCTGTCTCCCACTTGCACTAGACTCAATAATCTAGATTACACAGTAATGATTCTAACACCCATGGAGCCTTGGTGTTGATCATGTTTTGCTCATGGAAGAGGCTTAGTCAATGGGTCTGCAACATTCAGATCCATATGTATCTTGCAAATCTCTATGTCTCCCACCTAGACTTGATCCCGGATGGAGTTGAAGCGTCTCTTGATGTGCTTGGTTCTCTTATGAAATCTGGATTCCTTTGCCAAGGCAATTGCACCAGTATTGTCACAAAAGATTTTCATTGGACCCGAGCACTAGGTACAACACCTAGATCGGATATGAACTCCTTCATCCAGACTCCTTCATTTGCTGCTTCCGAAGCAGCAATGTACTCCACTTCACATGTAGTCCCGCCACGACGCTCTGTTTAGAACTGCTCCAACTGACAGCTCCACCGTTCAATATAAACACGTATCTGGTTTGTGATTTAGAATCGTCCGGATCAGTGTCAAAGCTTGCATCAACGTAACCATTTACGATGAGCACTTTGTCACCTCCATAAACGAGAAACATATCCTTAGTCCTTTTCAGGTACTTCAGGATGTTCTTGACAGCTGTCTTCTGATCCACTCCTGGATTACTTTGGTACCTCCCTGCTAAACTAATAGCAAGGCACACATCAGGTCCGGTACACAGCATTGCATACATGATAGAGCCTATGGCTGAAGCATAGGGAACATCTTTCATTTTCTCTCTATCTTCTGAAGTGGTTGGGCATTGAGTCTTACTCAACTTCACACCTTGTAACACAGGCAAGAACCCTTTCTTTGCCTGATCCATTTTGAACTTCTTCAAAACTTTTTCAAGGTATGTGCTTTGTGAAAGTCCAATTAAGCGTCTTGATCTATCTCTATAGATCTTGATGCCCAATATGTAAGCAGCTTCACCAAGGTCTTTCATTGAAAAACTCTTATTCAAGTATTCTTTTATGCTATCCAGAAATTCTATATCCTTTCCAATCAACAATATGTCATCCACATATAATATTAGAAATGCTACAGAGCTCCCACTCACTTTCTTGTAAATACAGGCTTCTCCAAAAGTCTGTATATAAACCATATGCTTTGATCACACTATCAAAACATTTATTCCAACTTTGAGAGGCTTGCACCAGTCCATAAATGGATCGCTGGAGATTGCACACTTTGTTAGCACCTTTTGGATCGATAAAACCTTCAGGTTGCATCATATACAAATCTTCTTCCAGAAATCCATTCAGGAATGCAGTCTTTACATCCATTTGCCAAATTTCATAATCATAAAATGTGGCAATAGCTAACATGATTTGGACGGACTTAAGCATCTCTACGGGTGAGAAGGTCTCATCGTAGTCAACTCCTTGAACTTGTCGAAAACCTTTTGCAACAAGTCGAGCTTTGTAGACAGTAACATTACCATCAGCGTCTGTCTTCTTCTTGAAGATCCATTTATTCTCGATGGCTTGCCGATCATCGGGCAAGTCAACCAAAGTCCACACTTTGTTCTCATACATGGATCCCATCTCAGATTTCATGGCCTCTAGCCATTTTGCGGAATCTGGGCTCATCATCGCTTCCTCATAGTTCGTAGGTTTGTCATGTTCTAGCAACATGACCTCCAGAATAGGATTACCGTACCACTATGGTGCTGATCTTAATCTAGTTGACCTATGAGGTTCAGTAGTAACTTGATCTGAAGTTTCATGATCATCATCATTAGCTTCCTCACTAATTGGTGTAGATGTCACAGGAACCGGTTTCTGTGATGAACTACTTCCCAATAAGGGAGCAGGTATAGTTACTTCATCAAGTTCTACTTTCCTCCCGCTCAGTTCTTTCGAGAGAAACTCCTTCTCTAGAAAGGATCCATTCTTAGCAACAAAAGTCTTACCTTCGGATCTGTGATAGAAGGTGTACCCAACAGTTTCCTTTGGGTATCCTATGAAGACACAATTCTCTGATTTGGGTTTGAGCTTATCAGGTTGAAGCTTTTTCACATAAGCATCGCGGCCCCAAACTTTAAGAAACGACAATTTTGGTTTCTTGCCAAACCATAGTTCATAAGGCGTCCTCTCAACGGATTTTGATGGTGCCCTATTTAGTGTGAATGCAGCCGTCTCTAAAGCATAACCCCAAAATGATAGCGGTAAATCAGTAAGAGACATCATAGATCGCACCATATCTAGTAAAGTACGATTACGACGTTCGGACACACCATTACGCTATGGTGTTCCGGGTGGCGTGAGTTGCGAAACTATTCCGCATTGTTTCAAATGTAGACCAAATTCGTAACTCAAATATTCTCCTCCACGATCAGATCGTAGAAACTTTATTTTCTTGTTACGATTATTTTCTACTTCACTCTGAAATTCTTTGAACTTTTCAAATGTTTCAGACTTATGTTTCATTAAGTACATATACCCATATCTGCTTAAGTCATCTGTGAAGGTGAGAAAATAACGATATCCGCCACGAGCCTCAATATTCATCGGACCACATACATCTGTATGTATGATTTCCAACAAATCTGTTGCTCTCTCCATAGTACCGGAGAACGGTGTTTTAGTCATATTGCCCATGAGGCACGGTTCGCAAGTACTAAGTGATTCATAATCAAGTGGTCCCACGCGCATCGTCACCTCGTCCTTAGCCAGTCTTCGCATTATTCGTAGTCCCTGTTTCGAGTTGCAAATATTAGCAACAGAACCAATATCAAATGCCCAGGTGCTACTGCAAGCTCTGGTAAGGTACACATCAATAACATGTATATCACATGTACCTTTGTTCACCTTGCCATCCTTCTGATCCACCAAATACTTGGGGCAGTTCCGCTTCTAGTGACCAGTCTATTTGCAGTAGAAGCACTCAGTCTCAAGCTAAGGTCCAGACTTGGGTTTCTTCTCCTGAGCAACAACTTGTTTGCTGTTCTTCTTGAAGTTCCCCTTCTTCTTCCCTTTACCCTTTTTCTTGAAACTGGCGGTCTTGTTGACCATCAACACTTGATGCTCCTTCTTGATTTCTACCACCGCTGCCTTTAGCATTGCGAAGAGCTCGTGAATTGTCTTATTCATCCCTTGCATATTATAGTTCATCACGAAGCTCTTGTAGCTTGGTGGCAGTGATTGTAGAACTCTGTCAATGACACTATCAACAGGAAGATTAACTCCCAGTTGAGTCAAGTGATTATGATACCCAGACATTTTGACTATATGTTCACTGACAGAACTATTCTCCTCCATTTTGCAGCTATAGAACTTATTGGACACTTCATATCTCTCAACCCGGGCATTTGCTTGAAATATTAACTTCAACTCCTGGAGCATCTCATATGCTCCATGACGTTCAAAGCATCGTTGAAGTACCGGTTCTAAGCCGTAAAGCATGGCACACTGAACTATCGAGTAGTCATCAGCTTTACTCTGCCAGGCGTTCTTATCGTCATCAGCAGCATATGCAACAGGCCTGGCACCCAGCAGTGTTTCAGGACGTAATTCTTCTGTGTAGCAATGAGGATAATCCTCAAGTTACGGACCCAGCCCGTGTAATTGCTACCATCATCTTTCAACTTTGCTTTCTCAAGGAACGCATTAAAATTCAATGGAACAATAGCACGGGCCATCTATCTACAATAACATAGACAAGCAAAATACTATCAGGTACTAAGTTCATGATAAATTTAAGTTCAATTAATCATATTACTTAAGAACTCCCACTTAGATAGACATCCCTCTAATGATCTAAGTGATCACGTGATCCATATCAACTAAACCATAACCGATCATCATGTGAAATGGAGTAGTTTTCAATGGTGAACATCACTATGTTGATCATATCTACTATATGATTCACGTTCGACCTTTCGGTCTCAGTGTTCAGATACGTCTCCAACGTATCTATAATTTTTGATTGCTCCATGCTATATTATCTTCTTTTTTGGACATTATTGGGCTTTATTATACACTTTTATATTATTTTTGGGACTAACCTAAAACTGGAGGCCCAGCCCAGAATTGTTGTTTTTTGCCTATTTTAGGGTTTCGAAGAAAAGGAATATCAAACGGAGTCCAAACAGAATGAAACCTTCGGGAACGTGATTTTTGGAACGAACAAGATCTAGGAGACTTGGACCCTACGTCAAGCAACCAACAAGGAAGCCACGAGGTAGGGGGCGCGCCTACCCCCACCCCCCATGATCTCCCTCCACCCTCGTGGGCCCCCTATTGCTCTACCGACGTACTCCTTCCTCCTATATATATCTACGTACCCCCAAACGATCAAATACGGAGCCAAAACCCTAATTCCACCGCCGTAACTTTCTGTATCCACGAGATCCCATCTTGGGGCCTGTTCCGGAGCTCCGCCGGAGGGGGCATCGATCACGGAGGGCTTCTACATCAACACCATAGCCTCTCTGATGAAGTGTGAGTAGTTTACCTCAGACCTATGGGTCCATAGTTATTAGTTAGATGGCTTCTTCTCTCTTTTTGGATCTCAATACAAAGTTCTCCCCCTCTCTTGTGGAGATCTATTCGATGTAATCTACTTTTGCGGTGTGTTTGTTGAGACCGATGAATTGTGGGTTTATGATCAAATTTATCTATGAACAATATTTGAATCTTCTCTGAATTCTTTTATGTATGATTGGTTATCTTTGCAAGTCTCTTCGAATTATCAGTTTGGTTTGGCCTACTAGATTGATCTTTCTTGAAATGGGAGAAGTGCTTAGCTTTGGGTTCAATCTTGCGGTGTCCTTTCCAAGTGACAGTAGGGGCAGCAAGGCACGTATTGTATTGTTGCCATCGAGTATAACAAGATGGGGTTTTTATCATATTGCATGAATTTATCCCTCTACATCATGTCATCTTTCTTAAGGCATTACTCTGTTCTTATGAACTTAATACTCTAGATGCATGCTGGATAGCGGTCGATGTGTGGAGTAATAGTAGTAGATGCAGGCAGGAGTCGGTCTACTTGTCTTGGAAATGGTGCCTATATACATGATCATACCTAGATATTCTCATAACTATGCTCAATTCTGTCAATTGCTCAACATTAATTTGTACCCACCGTAGAATACTTATGCTCTTGAGAGAAGCCACTAGTGAAACCTATGGCCCCCGGGTCTATCTTCATCATATTAATCTTCCAATACTTAGTTATTTTCATTGCTTTTATTTTACTTTGCATCTTTATCATAAAAATACCAAAAATATTATCTTATCATATCTATCAGATCTCACTCTCGTAAGTTACTGTGTAGGGATTGACAACCCCTTATCGCGTTGGTTGCGAGAATTTATTTGTTTTGTGTAGGTGCGAGGGACTCGCGCGTAGCCTCCTACTGGATTGATACCTTGGTTCTCAAAAACTGAGGGAAATACTTACGTTACTTTGTTGCACCACCCTTTCCTCTTCAAGGGAAAACCAACGCAAGTTCTCAAGAGGTAGCAAGAAGGATTTCTGGCGCCGTTGCCGAGGAGGTCTACACAAAAGTCAACATACCAGGTACCCATCACAAACCCTTATCTCCCGCATTAAATTATTTTCCATTTGCCTCTCATTTTCCTCTCCCCTGCTTCACCCTTGCTGTTTTATTCGCCCTCTCTCTCTATCCTCCTTCTCTTTTCCGTTTGCTTGTCGTTATGGCGAGTCATCTATCTTCTCCGTTGTCTCCTGAGAATGAAGTTCTAAATTTTAAGCAAAGGGAGGGAGAAAATCTAAAAGACGCTTGGTATAGAATTTGCAATGTTCAAAATAGATCTACCAGGAAGCAATCTACTTCTGTTCTTCTTCGCAATTTTTATGTAGGTGCTACTCCTTGGTACAGATATATCCTTGATACCATTATCGTAGGGAACTTCTTGGGTAGCCATAATTTTGATTCTTATAATGCTATGATAGATTTGTTTGGCTCACCACCTCTTTTGGTTAATGGAACTATGTTAACTTTGGAGCATGTAATGCAAAGACATGAAATTATTGAAAATAAGGTTGCTATCGTAGAGTTAATTGAAAATTTGGACAAAAAGATCCACAACCGAATCACTCAATATGGATCTAAAGTAGGAGTCACTTTAAAAAATATTAAAGAGAAGGAACCCATAGTTAATGACAAAATAAATCAGGATTCCACTAGAATCGATAAACTTGAGGATATCATTACCAACTTGGGAACCCCTTTTTCTTCCATAAAGTATACTCCAATTCCTCCTACTAAAATTGCCAAGCTTATGTATGTTCCTAAAAATAAGGGTGAATCCTCTAGTAAGGAAACTGCGGACCTCAAATCTATAAGTATTCATCCCAATCTTTTTGCTATCATTAAGAAACCATTTGTTACAAATGAATTTTTCGATCTTGTGCCTAAAAGTTTGATAATAAATATAAATAAATAAACTCCTAAGGATGATAGATGTCTCATTAAAGAATTGCCTACCAAAGATGGCAATACCTAGATCTATCCTTGCTTTTTATGCCTGGCTAGGGGCGTTAAACGATAGCGCTTGTTGGGAGGCAACACAAATTTATTTTCATTCCTTGCTTTTTGCTCCTGTTTAGTAATGAATAATTTATCTATCCTCTGTTTTGGTTGTATTTGTTGTGTTTAATTAGTGTTTGTGCCAAGTAGAACCGTTGAGAAGACTTGGGGAAAGTCTTGGTAATCTTGCTGTAAAAAACAGAAACTTAAACGCTCACGAGAACTGCTGCCATTTTTATTTGGAAAGTGCTATTTAGTTAATTATTTTTGAAGATGATTAATAGATAAATTACTCACGTCCAGCAATTTATTTTAGAATTTTTGGGGTAACAAATTTTGCGTCGGCTAAAGATTAGTACAGGCTGTTCTATTTTTGACAGATTCTGTTTTTCGTGTGTTGTTTGCTTATTTTGATGAATCTATGGCTAGTAAAATAGTTTATAAACCATAAAGAAGTTGGAATAAAGTAGGTTTAACACCAATATAAATAAAGAATGAGTTCATTACAATACCTTGAAGTGGTGTTTTGTTTTCTTTTGCTAACGGAGCTCACGAGATTTTCTACTTTAAGTTTTGTGTTGTGAAGTTTTCAAGTTTTGGGTAAAGATTTGATGGATTATGGAACAAGGAGTGGCAAGAGCCTAAAATTGGGGTTTCCCATGGCACCCCCAAGATAATCTAAGGACACCTAAAAGCCAAAGCTTGGGGATGCCCCGGAAGGCATCCCCTCTTTTGTCTACTTTTATCGGTAACTTTACTTGGAGCTATATTTTTTCACCACATGATATGTGTTTTGCTTGGAGCGTCTTCTATGATTTGAGTCTTTGCTTTTTAGTTTACCACAATCATCTTTGCTGTACACACCTTTTGAGAGAGACACACATGATTCGAAAATTATTAGAATACTCTATGTGCTTCACTTATATCTTTTGAGTTATATAGTTTTGCTCTAGTACTTCACTTATATCTTTTAGAGCACGGTGGTGGATTTGTAATATTTCATGCTTCACTTAGATTATTTTGAGAGTATTAAATAGCATGGTAATTTTCTTAAATAATCCTAATATGCTAGGTATACAAGATTAGTAAAAAAATTCTTATGAGAGTGTTGAATACTAAGAGAAGTTTGATGCTTGATAATTGTTTTGAGATATAAAGATGGTGATATTAGAGTCATGCTAGTTGAGTAGTTGTGAATTTGAGAGATACTTGTGTTAAAGTTTGTGATTCCCGTAGCATGCACGTATGGTGAACCGTTATGTGATGAAGTCGGAGCATAATTTATTTATTGATTGTCTTCCTTATGAGTGGCGGTCGGGGACGAGCGATGGTCTTTTCCTACCAATCTATCCCCCTAGGAGCATCCGCGTAATACTTTTCTTTGGTAACTTGTAGATTTTTGCAATAAGTATATGAGTTCTTTATGACTAATGTTGAGTCCATGGATTATACGCACTTTTCTTCCTTCCACCATTGCTAGCCTCTCTAATACCGCGCACTTTTCGCCGGTATCATACACCCACCATATACCTTCCTCAAAACAGCCACCATACCTACCTATCATGGCATTTCCATAGCCATTATGAGATATATTGCCATGTAACTTACCACCGTTCCAATTATTATGACACGCTCCATCATTGTCATATTGCTTTGCATGATCATGTAGTTGGCATCGTATTTGTGGCAAAGCCACCGTTCATAATTCTTTCATACATGTCACTCTTGATTCATTGCATATCCCGGTACACCGCCGGAAGCATTCACATAGAGTCATATTTTGTTCTAAGTATTGAGTTGTAATTGTTGAGTTGTAAGTAAATAAAAGTGTGATGATCATCATTATTAGAGCATTGTCCCAAGTGAGGAAAGGATGATGGAGAGCATGATTCCCCCACAAGTCGGGATGAGACTCCGGACGATAATAAATAAATAAATAAAAGAGGCCAAAGAAGCCCAAATAAAAAAATAAAAAAAGAGGCCATAAAAAAAGAAAAGGCCCAAATAAAAAAATGAGAGAAAAAGAGAGGAGGGACAATGCTACTATCATTTTACCACACTTGTGCTTCAAAGTAGCACCATGACCTTCATGATAGAGAGTCTCCTATGATATCACTTTCATATACTAGTGGGAATTTTTCATTATAGAACTTGGCTTGCATATTCCAATGATGGGCTTCCTCAAAATGCCTTAGGTCTTCATGAGCAAGCAAGTTGGATGCACACCCACTTAGTTTCTTTTGTTGAGCTTTCATACACTTATAGCTCTAGTGCATCCATTGCATGGCAATCCCTACTCACTCACATTGATATCTATTGATGGGCATCTCCATAGCCCGTTGATACGCCTAGTTGATGTGAGACTATCTTCTCCCTTTTTGTCTTCTCCACAACCACCATTCTATTCCACATATAGTGCTATGTCCATGGCTCACGCTCATGTATTGTGTGAAAATTGAAAAAGTTTGAGAATGTCAAAAGTATGAAACAATTGCTTGGCTTGTCATCGGGGTTGTGCATGATTTAAATACTTTATGTGGTGAAGATAGAGCATAGCCAGACTATATGATTTTGTAGGGATAACATTCTTTGGCCATGTTATTTTGAGAAGACATAATTGCTTAGTTAGTATGCTTGAAGTATTACTATTTTTATGTCAATATTAGACTTTTGCTTTAATCTTTCGGATCTGAATATTCATACCACAATTAAGAAGCATTACATTGAAATTATGCCTAGTAGCATTTCGCATCAAAAATTCTGTTTTTATCATTTACCTACTCGAGGACGAGCAGGAATTAAGCTTGGGGATGCTTGATACGTCTCCAATGTAAATATAATTTTTGATTGCTCCATGCTATATTATCTCCTATTTTGGACATTATTGGGCTTTATTATACACTTTTATATTATTTTTGGGACTAACCTACTAACTGGAGGCCCATCCCAGAATTGCTGTTTTTTTGCCTATTTTAGGGTTTCGAAGAAAACGAATATCAAACGGAGTCCAAACGGAATGAAACCTTCGGGAACGTGATTTTTGGAACGAACAAGATCCAGGAGACTTGGACCCTACGTCAAGCAACCAACAGGGAAGCCACGAGGTAGGGGGCACGCCTACCCCCCCAGGCGCGCCCTCCACCCTCGTGGGCCCCCTGTTGCTCCACCGACATACTCCTTCCTCCTATATATACCTACGTACCCCCAAACGATCAAATACGGAGCCAAAACCCTAATTCCACCGCCGTAACTTTCTGTATCCACGAGATCCCATCTTGGGGCCTGTTCCGGAGCTCCGTCGGAGGGGGCATCGATCACGGAGGGCTTCTACATCAAAACCATAGCCTCTCCGATGAAGTGTGAGTATTTTACCTCAGACCTACGGGTCCATAGTTATTAGCTAGATGGCTTCTTCTCTCTTTTTGGAACTCAATACAAAGTTCTCCCCCTCTCTTGTGGAGATCTATTTGATGTAATCTTCTTTTGCGGTGTGTTTGTTGAGATCGATGAATTGTGGGTTTATGATCAAATTTATCTATGAACAATATTTGAATCTTCTCTGAATTCTTTTATGTATGATTGGTTATCTTTGCAAGTCTCTTCGAATTATCAGTTTGGTTTGGCCTACTAGATTGATCTTTCTTGCAATGGGAGAAGTGCTTAGCTTTGTGTTCAACCTTGCGGTGTCCTTTCCCAGTGACAGTAGGGGCAGCAAGGCACGTATTGTATTGTTGCCATCAAGGATAACAAGATGGGGTTTTTATCATATTGCATGAATTTATCCCTCTACATCATGTCATCTTGCTTAAGGCGCTACTCTGTTCTTATGAACTTAATACTCTAGATGCATGCTGGATAGCGGTCGATGTGTGGAGTAATAGTAGTAGATGCAGGCAGGAGTCGGTCTACTTGTCTTGGACGTGATGCCTATATACATGATCATACCTAGATATTCTCATAACTATGCTCAATTCTGTCAATTGCTCAATAGTAATTTGTTCACCCACCGTAGAATAACTATGCTCTTGAGAGAAGCCACTAGTGAAACCTATGGCCCCCGGGTCTATCTTCATCATATTAATCTTCCAATACTTAGTTATTTTCATTGCTTTTATTTTACTTTGCATCTTTATCATAAAAATACCAAAAATATGATCTTATCATTTCTATCAGATCTCACTCTCGTAGGTGACCGTGTAGGGATTGACAACCCCTTATCGCGTTGGTTGCGAGGATTTATTTGTTTTGTGCAGGTGCGAGGGACTCGCGCGTAGCCTCCTACTGGATTGATACCTTGGTTCTCAAAAACTGAGGGAAATACTTACGCTACTTTGCTGCACCACCCTTTCCTCTTCAAGGGAAAACCAACGCAAGTGCTCAAGAGGTAGCATGTTCCGAGGCCATATATGCATATGCTAGGCTCGTCAAGTTTAACCCGAGTATTCTACGTGTGTAAAACTATCTTACACCCGTTGTAGATGAACGTTGAGCTTATCACACCCAATCATCACGTGGTGTCTCGGCACGACAAACTTTGGCAACAGTGCATACTCAGGGAGAACACTTTTATCTTGAAATTTAGTGAGAGATCATCTTATAATGCTACCGTCAAACAAAACAGAATAAGATGCATAAAGGATAAACATCACATGCAATCAATGTAAGTGGTCTGATATGGCCATCATCATCTTGTGCTTGTGATCTCCATCTCCGAAGCACCGTCATGATCACCATCGTGACCGGCGCGACACCTTGATCTCCATCACAGCATCATTGTCGTCTCGCAGACTATTGCTTCTACAACTATCGCTATCGCTTAGTGATAAAGTGAAGCAATTATAGGGCGATTGCATTGCATACAATAAAGCGACAACCATATGGCTCTTGCCAGTTGCTGGTAACTCCGTTACAAAACATGATCATCTCATACAATAAATATAGCATCATGTCTTGACCATATCACATCACAACATGCCCTGCAAAAACAAGTTAGACATCCTCTACTTTGTTGTTGCAAGTTTGACGTGGCTGCTACGGGCGGAGCAAGAACCGTTCTTACCTACGCATCAAAACCACAATGATAGTTTGTTAAGTTAGTGATGTTTTAACCTTCACAAGGACCGGGCGTAGCCACACTCGGTTCAACTAAAGTTGGAGAAACTGACACCCGCCAGCCACCTGTGTGCAAAGCTCAGTAGAACCAGTCTCGCGTAAGCGTACGCGTAATGTCGGTCCGCGCCGCTTCATCCAACAATACCGTCGAACCAAAGTATGACATGCTGGTAAGCAGTATGACTTGTATCGCCCACAACTCACTTGTGTTCTACTCGTGCATATAACATCTACGCAATAACCTGGCTCTGATACCACTGTTGGGGAACGTAGTAATTTCAAAAAAAATCATACACACATAGGATGATGGTGATTCATAGCAACGAGAGGGGCGAGTGTGTCCATGTACCCTCGTAGACTGGAAGCGGAAGCATTAGCACAACGCGGTTGATGTAGTCGTACGTCTTCACGATCCGACCGATCCAAGTACCGAACGCACGGCACCTCCGAGTTCTGCACACGTTCAACTCGATGACGTCGCGCGAGCTCCGATCCAGCAAATCTTCACAGGAGAGTTTCGTCAGCATGGCGGCGTGGTGATGGTGATGATGATGCTACCGACGTAGGGCTTCGCCTAAGCTCCGCTACGATATGATCGAGGTGGATTATGGTGGAGGGGGGCACCGCACACGGCTAAGAGATCAATGATCAATTGTTGTGTCTATGGGGTACCCCCTGCCCTGTATATAAAGGAGCAAGGGGGAGGAGGCGGCCGACCAGGGAGAGGCGCGCCAAGGGGGAGTCCTACTCCCATAAGGAGTAGGACTCCTCCTATTCCTAGTAGAAGTAGGAGAGGGGGAAGGAAAGGGAGAGGAGGAGAAGGAAAGAGGGGGCCGGCCCCCTTTGCCCTAAAACAATTCGGTTTGGGCCTTGGAGGGCGCGCCCCACACTGCCCTTGCTGTCCTCTATTTCCACTAAGGCCCATGTAGGCCCATTAAGCCCACAGGAGGGTTCCGGTAACCCCCCGGTACTTCGGTATATGTCTGAAACCTTCCGGAACCTTTCCGATGTCTGAACATAGTAGTCCAATATATCAATCTTTTACGTCTCCACCATTTCGAGGCTCCTCGCCATGTCTGTGGTCATATCCGGGACTCCGAACTACCTTCGATAGATCAAATCACAAAAACTAATAATACCGATCGTCACCGAACTTTAACCGTGCGGACCCTACGGGTTCAAGAACTATGTAGACACGACCGAGACACGTCTCCGGTCAATAACCAATAGCGGAACCTGGATGTTCATATTGGCTCCCACATATTCTACGAAGATCTTTATCGGTCAAACCGCATAACGAATACGTTGTCCCCTTTGTCATCGGTATGTTACTTGCCCGAGATTCAATCGTCGGTATCTCAATACCTAGTTCAATCTCGTTACCGGCAAGTCTCTTTACAAGTTCTGTAATACATCATCCCGCAATTTACTCATTAGTTACAATTATTGCAAGGCTTATAGTGATGTGCATTATCGAGTGGGCCCAGAGATACCTCTCCGACAATCGGAGTGACAAATCCTAATCTCGAAATACGCCAACTCAACAAGTACCTTTGGAGACACCTATAGAGCACCTTTATAATCACCTAGTTACGTTGTGGTGTTTGGTAGCACACAAAGTGTTCCTCCGATAAACGGGAGTTGCATAATCTCATAGTCATAGGAACATGTATAAGTCATGAAGAAAGCAATAGCAACATACTAAACGATCAAGTGCTAAGCTAACGGAATGGGTCAAGTCAATCACATCATTCTCCTAATGATGTGATCCCGTTAATCAAATGACAACTCATGTCTATGGCTAGGAAACATAACCATCTTTGATTAACGAGCTAGTCAAGTAGAGGCATACTAGTGACACTATGTTTGTCTATGTATTCACACATGTATCATACTTCCGGTTAATACAATTCTAGCATGAATAATAAACATTTATCATGATATAAGGAAATAAATAGTAACTTTATTATTCCCTCTAGGGCATATTTCCTTCACTGCTGGAGGAGTACCTGCATTTCCCAGCCATCCATGTGCTCAAATATTACAAAATCATATGGAGTAGAATCTAATTTTGTTTTCCATGCAATGTTGTAGAGCTATCATATGTCTCTTGTCATCTATTTTTTAGCCACCTGCTATCTGCTACTTTACAGTGCACTAGTTTTGCACACACTTCACCCATACACTTACTATTGTGTTTTTATGCAAGGGTATTTCAGACTCTGCTGCCTTGACAGAAGCAAAAAAGAAAAGAGATAAGTTGCTCCAGCTTGGTACGCGGCTAGGCCAGACATGTTTCAGCACTTTAAGGGGTGTAGTGTCAGCAGATGGAGACGGTAAACGTAGCTCTGGAGTTGATGATCTCGCTCGCAATGAACCACCATCCCAGGTGCCTGCTTTAACATCGCGGTGTCATATGTGGTTGCATGTTGCATATGGTGTCTAGCTTGTAGTCGAAAGGCCGAAATTGGTCTTTATTAAGATAAGGAAATATATTTTTTACATGAACCACCATCCCGGGAGCACCAGAAGACAAATACCTAGTCAGGTCACTGACCGAGCTAGTGACAAGCCCAGCACAGACATGCATCACCTGGAAGCCAACTAAAAAGCCATGATGGTGGCGAACCAGCCAGCCTCCCACCAGGCTCTCATGTCCTCGATGATCATGCTCACCACTCCAGCCAGATGTCTAGCTTGTATTGCTTCCAATTTGGTTAAATTGCATCTGCTTATAGCTTACACATTATACCTTTGAATATGACATGCCTTCCTATTTTTGGTACATACTAGTACATGTGTCTATTAACCATGTTCTTACATCGAACTAATGTTCTTGTGTATCCCTCATCAATCACTTATGATGAGACAGTCACCCCAGTGGGTTACTTTGAGAAAAGATCCTCTTGTGAAGAATGCAGTGTCAGCCTCCCCACATGATTCTCGAGAAATAACAAGGCTAGATGAAAATAGTGAACGTAGCTCTATAGTTGATGACCGCATTTCCCCTACACCAGCATCGCAGGTGCTTTCTCTAACTTGGCAGCGTGATATGTGGTTGCATGTTGCATATGGTGTCTAGACTATAATTCTTCCAATCTGGTTAAATTGCATGTGCTATTCTGCTTAGTTTATACATTATACCTATTAATGTGACATGCCTTCCTGTTTTTAGTACACAGTACATCTGTCTATTAAGCATGTCCTTACATAAAACTATTTTTTGTATCCCGCATGAATCAATATGATGAGACACCTTTAGTATATGCATTGTAATATTAATTGCATCTTTCATATGATTTATAGCATGCGCTGCTTCTAATTTGTTGAAACGCCATTTATGATGGGACGCTTTTAACTTGGCAGAGTCGTATTGGTTGCATCTTTCATGTGGTGTCTAGCTTGCATTGCTTCTTATTTGTTTAAATGGCTTCTTCTTAGTTTACACAAATAGTTGTGAATATGCCATGCCGTCCTGTTTTTCGTACATATTCCATCCTGGTATCATGTGTTTGCCTTACATCAAAGTAGTGATTGTCAGTACCATGCACGAATGAGTTCTGAAGAGTGAATTTTATTGCTTTTTCTTGTCGGTTTTACTTGACAATTCAAAACCTATAAAGCGGAAGGAAAGTAGCAAGGCAGCGAATATAGGTGCTCCTTCCAAATGGAGGGTGTAACACCCACAATGCGGCTATATCTCCCACGTGTCGGGGCATGACTTAGAGGCATAGCCGCATGGTAGGTCTGTCACAAGAGGGGTAATCTTTACACATCTCATGTACTGAATAAGAAGAGATAAAGAGTCGGCTTACAATCGCCACTTCACACAATACATAAATAGTCATACATCATCCAGAATACAACCAAGGTCCGACTATGGAACCAAAACAAAGAAAGACAACCCCAAATGCTAGATTCCCGATCGTCCCAACTGGACTCCTCTACTGGTCGTCCGGAAAAGAAACATGGTAACGGCCTGAATCCTTGTCGAACTCCCACTTGAGTTCGGTAGCGTCCCCTACACTGGCATCATCGGCACATGCATCTGTTTGGAAGTATCTGTGAGTCACGGGGACTTAGCAATCTCACACCCGCGAGATCAAGACTATTTAAGCTTAAGGGTAGGAAAGTGTAGTGAGGTGGAGCTGTAGCAAAGCACTAAGCATATATGGTGGCTAACTTACACAAAAGAGAGCGAGAAGAGAAGCAACGCACGGTCGAGAAACTATAAGTGATCAAGAAATGATCCTGAAGCTACTTACGCTCAAGCATAACACAAGGCCGTGTTCACTTCTCGGACTCCGCCGAAAAAAGACCATCACGGCTACACACGCGGTTGATTCATTTTAATTAAGTTAAGTGTCAAGTTCTCTACAACCGAATATTAACAAATTCCCATCTGACCATAACCGCGGGCACGGCTTTCCAAAGTTCAAAACCCTGCAGGGGTGTCCCAACTTAGCCCATCACAAGCTCTCACGGTCAACGAAGGATAATCCTTCTTGCGGGAAGACCCGATCAGTCTCGGAATCCCGGTTACAAGACATTTCGACAATGGTAAAACAAGACCAGCAAGACCACCCGATGTGCTAACAAATCCCGATAGGAGTCGCACGTATCTCGTTCTGAGGGCAACACCGGATGAGACTAGCTACGAGTAAAACCAACCCTCAAGTTTTCCCGAGGTGGCCCCGCAGGCAGCTCGGTTCGGACCAACACTCAGAGGAGCACTGGCCCAGGGGGGCATAAAATAAAGATGACCCTTGAGTCTGCAGAACCCAAGGGAAGGTATATGGTGGTAGGTAGGCAAATGGTAAAACCAAGGTTGGGCCTTGCTGGAGGAGTTTTATTCAAGGTGAACTGTCAAGGGGTTCCCATAACACCCAACCGCGTAAGGAATGCAAAATAAAGGAACATAAGACCGGTATGACGGAAACTAGGGCGGCAAGAGTGGAACAAAATACCAGGCATAAGGCCGTGCCTTCCACCCTTTACCAAGTATACAGATGCATTAAAGTAAATAAGAGATAATAATGATGTCCCAACAATATCCATGTTCCAACATGGAACAAACTTCATTTTCACCTGCAACTAGCAACGCTATAAGAGGGGCTGAGCAAAAGTGGTAACATAGCCAAACAATGGTTTGCTAGGAAAGGTGGGTTAGAGGTTTAAAATGGCAATATGGGAGGCATGATATAGCAAGTGGTAGGTAGCGCAGCATAGCAATAGAGCGAACAACTAGCAAAGCAAACATAGAAGTGATTTCGAGGGTATGGTCATCTTGCATGCAAAGTTCTCAGAGTTGACGAAAGCTTGATCCTCGTTAGTGTACTTGTCGTGGAATTTTCACGGCAGATGTCCTAGTGTGAGGACTTTAGTCGTGAGGCCAACGCATCTTTGTAGTAGCTTGATAGGGGTTGAGCAAAATCAAGAGACGCAACACAAGACAAGTATTTAGAAAGCTTCGGGTCCTGGGAAACATCATCCGGTAACAACCCTGCATGATGTTTGTGGCTAGATCTCATTATGCTCATGAGAGAGTCGTAGCATAAGCCGGCTCCCCCTTTGTGTCTAGCCCTAGCGATTGTTTCTTCTTACCTGCCCCTCTTCGGGAGCCCTGCCCCTCCTTATATATGTTGAAGGGGCGGGTTACGCGTCTAGTCCTATTAGGATTAGGATTACTCTATTACAAGTGGAGTCCTAGTCTTGCTTCCTTTGTAGGAGAATATTCCTTGTGCTTTCCTCATAAACCGGCCCACCATTAACTTGAACCGGCCTTCTGGGCCTTGGGCCTTGTCATCCGTCTAACCCGCCTGCCGGGTCACCAGTGAGTCATAATGTTCAGGCGGGTTGCTTGTAAACTGCCAGGTCAGGTCGGGTCACTAGTGAATCGCCAAGTGTCGGCCGGATCTCAAGTAAACTGCATAGTCCAGCCAGGTCATATTTCTGGCCGGGTCATACCGCGGGGTATATCCTCGACATTAGCCCCAGTTTAATTTGGATTTATCCATGTTAAACTGATCCTATAAAACAAACACAAGAACAAATTTGACAGATTGTGTTCTGGGTTAAGAATTCTTGTAAGTCGGCACCTGATCATCCTTAACTCCTTGTCATTTCCTCCTTCTAGAAAATCCGGGTCAATAGGCCAACTTCATAATCCATTTGCTGACATTGGCTCTTGTAAAGAAATATTATAAGAAATAACACATTTGAGTCGGCCTTCAATGCTCTTATTTGACAAAAATATTGGTCTTGAAATATTCAACTGATATTCAGTCGGCTTAAAGATGTAGATCTTGCCTATTTATGATTGCCAAAATTGTCGGGTTATAAACAAATGATGCCGGGTCATGTAATTGTTGCTGATGCCGGGTTAATTTTATGATGATGTCGGGTCATAATCTTTGCAGATTTCTCCGATAATAATATAATACCTGATTTGCTCAAAACTAAGAATTTGAAGTTATTCCTCCCTTATATGCATATCACCTGTAGCCCCCAAGTGTCGGGTTGTCATGCTTGCAGCAACCTGGGACTTGTAATTGCCTTATGCTCATAAAAATTTCAACCAGTGTAGCCCCCAAGGGCCGGGTCATTATGCAATAATGAGGAGGGACTTTGTAAATATGATCATGTAAACTTGAGCAGCAACGTGTAGCCCCCAAGGGCTGGCTCAGTAAGATAATACTAAGCTGGGACTTTGTATATAATTCATTGATAATAACATCATATGATGTAATCTCCACCATGGGGCTTGAACCCACGTCCATAAGGTTAAGAGCTTTGTACTCTATCAACTGAGTAGTGGATCTTTTAATATAATGGATTAAGGCTTGTGTACCTTGAATTTTCGACAGGAGCAATTGGTAGCCCCCAAGGGCCGGCTCATTTAGAATGTGATGAGTCAGGTCTTCAATAAGTTGAGCAAAAAATGACTTTGCATTAGCCCCCAAGTGCCATGGTGCATGCTGGCAGTGACATGGGACTTGCATATTTGATGTAATCTCAATTTGAATAATGTAGCCCCCAAGTGCCTGGTCATAAGCCTGCAGCGACTCGGGACTATTCCTTCCATTGTAAAAATAAATCATGTACATTAATAAAATAATAACTATTGCGCTGAAGTGACTTTGAAGACCTCCATCATAATATTGGCTATTGATAACCATAATAAAAATCCAGCCATGTTGGATATTAAAGATTTGAATAATATAATCCGGTTTGGAAAACCGGTTCCTGTGATATTGAATCGTACCGCCGGTTTTAGGATACCTATGAAGTAAGGGTGATAACCCAATCTTTAGAAGCAAAAACTTCCAAATGTTTATGATTGTCATATATGGCAACTTATCATCCAAAGTTAAGCCGGGTTAATCGAAACCACATATATGCTTTAGATATGAACAAAAAGGTCTCAAGACAAAACCAAAGATTTTTTGCAAAAAATTAAGCAAAATAGAAAGAAAGTTTTGAGGCTTCTGATTCGAATACGATCAGTAAACCGGACCAAAGGGGTTAAGCTAGGATTCGAATACGATCATGTAGCCCCTAGTGGCTTTGGCGTTACACCGATCAAGAGGGTACCGACAGCTATGTTCTCTTTGGTTCGAATATGACCTATGTTTGAACAGAAAGCCCCCAAATGACCTTGAGAGTTTTTTAATGACTCTGGTTCGAATACGATCAAAGGCGGACCCAAAAGGGGTTAAGCTATGATTTGAATACGATCAAGAAGCCCCCTAGTGAGTTTGGCATTGCGCCGATCAAGAGGGTACCGACAGCTATGTTCTCTTTGGTTCAAATACGACCAATGTTTGAACAACAAGCCCCCAAGAGACCATTTCAAGCAGTGTACCTATGTTTGAGCTGTGTTGTGCAACAGACTCTCTTTGGTCCCTTTCAATTTTTCTGAGAACTCAAACCTTGTGAGTAATGAATTCTTCTTGAACCGGGTGGTGAGCCGGATATTTGAAAGCTTTAGAGCTTTGTGGGAGACAGCTTTCCCTTGAGCCGGAATGTTAAACCGAATATTGAGAGCTTCAAAGCTTTATGTGAGACAGCTTTCCCTTGAATCGGATTTTGAACCAGAATCCTTCTTTTTAAGCCCGAAATTTTCTGACGGCCTTTAAATTTTTCACCAATATGATGGTAGCCTCCGGAACCGGGTTATCTTCCCTCCAATGATCCGGAGTTCTTGAATTCACTAACACCAGCCAATTTCGCCGAGTCATGTCATTGTAGCCCCCGAGTCTTAAGACGACTCAAGGAGTTGTCTTGAGATTGTCCTCATTTGACCGTGATATAAACCGGTATGAGTCATTCAACATCTCAGTGATATACTTGTCCTGCACTGGAGAACTTGCAAACCAGAGTAACTGCTCTCTTAAATAAAGCAATATTTAATATAAAAATATACTGGATGGATCTCACCTGATATGTCAGGCCAGAATTTATCCGCCCTGGAGTTGATGATCAGTTGACCACCATGGTGAAGTGGCACGATAAACCATGCGAACGGCAAGTTAGCCACATTGTGTTGATATACACCCAACCGCGGAGACGGATGGAAAAAACCCGCAATATTAGAGGCAGTATGGACGCGGGCAAATCACTACCGCTCTTGAAGTGACCAAATGTCCTAATGTATTTGGACCTTATGATCCTCGGCGGTATCCGTTAGTCAACCCGGCACGTTGAATAGGCCGGAGTGCGGGGCGGACAGTAAAACGGCCGCAGCATCAGAGGCGGCACAAACAGATGAGTCAGCAGCAGTGTGGTAAGCCGGTGCAGACGAGCAAGTTGTCCTCCACGTTTGTAAACCGGTGCGGAAGCATGAACCGCCAAGCGAGTCATCTGTGGTGTTGTAAGGCGGCGTGGACGGGCGAGTCAGCCACGGCATTGTAAGCCGGAGCGGGAGTCCGTTGAGTAAGGACGACCACCTGTGCCGAATAATGTTGGCACGCCTTCATCTCCGTGGTATAATGTCACTTTGTAATGAATAATTGTTCTGCGTAAAATAAATACAATAGGGCAGAGTAGTTGTTTCTTGAAGGAAATCAACATGTACTTAATAAAATATATAGGATAAATATCACCTGATGTATTTTGACGACAGATGATTCAAACACAGCATCATGGATCACCTTAGCAATTTGAACGACAATTTAACAACTCTCCCCTTCTCTTATAAACAGCAGAGGTCAAGTGGCGGCTTACGAGACCGCGGCGGAGATCGCGGGTCGTAACAGTGAAAACAGCCCGAGGCGAAACCGAGGATTTTGAAACCCGACCACAGCAGAACCGGGAACCGGGCAGCTCCGTACGGATCCTCCAAATCATGATTAATTAATCCACGTCCCCTTCGACTTGTTACTCTCTGAATTCTTGCAGAATAGACTGCAGCTGAGGAAATTTACAGTGGGTTGAACTCTGTTGACACGCCAGCCCTTCCCCGAACATGCTAACTCACGTGAAGCAATTATCTAGACATGTTGCCTCCTCCAAATGTGAACTTTAACATAGGCAGCACTCAAGTACTTGATGGATTACTTTATGCGAATAGTAGCAACAGAGTAGTATTGCCTTCTTAGACCATGATTTGTTGACCATCTATGAAGCATTGACGTCCACCATTGCAATCCTAAATCCTCCTTGATAAGCGTTGTAAAGAAAATCTGATCACACAATGCGCAAGAAAACTGCAGTCATAGGCATCGTGGCAGCTGATGTGTCAATGGCGACCGGCGGCTCGGCGCAAAGCCGAGCAAGGGACAGCCTAAAAATGGCGGCGGCTTGTGGCGATAGGGCCGACTCAACTTGGCGGCGGAGGCACTGACACCGGGTGGCTCAAGGCCGAACAACTCAAAGAAGCGTCGTTGTAGAGGCGGCTCGACCGCGGAGATGAATAACCAGCCCGGACGGAGGTCATAGGGAAGCGCAGGATGAAAAAAGCGGCGCACAACAGCTTCATGATTCAAAAATCGCGGTGGCGACTGTCGCGGCTCGGAGTGCGATGGCTAAGCGAAGACGGGCGGATCTGACCGCCGGGCGTCACGCGGGCGCGCGTAGGAGTACAGATCGTAGCTGGCTCCGTTTCCGGATCGTGGCGTCACATTGGCGCAGTCCGACTTGATCCCAGTATTTTCCCATGCTATACACAGCCACCGTGTAATGAGAGGAACAAATTTGTAGCGACCCGACCTCAGACGGTCAAGCCTCTGTGTATTTATGCCATCCCTGGATTGGTATGCTGGCACACACAGTACATCAATGTATATATCAAAGTGCAATCACATGTATAAATAACATAAAACTGATATATACCTCATAAGTCTCAGCGGAAACAAATAATCGGGTGTGGAGTCCCATCAACGCCATCGGCAGGTTGAGTGTAGACCGTAACCCTGTACCGTACTCTTACTCGTCGGAAGGAACATATCTGCAACATGAGACGTTGCAGCCGTGTAGGTCAGTACATTGAATGTACCGGCAAGATCACAATATGAGGAAAGCAGATGATAAAACTATTCTATATGCAATATGGCTTTGTGGCTCTGTGTCTGATGTTTTTGCGTAAAAGCTGGTTTTATTTTCCCTACAACAAAGGAATATCAGGAGTCTGTACTATGGAGTTTTCTGTCATGACATGGTTCCGCCAACCGATGTCCCATACCCAAATCATCATAAGTTGCCCACAATTAAATTTTCAGTCCGGTGTTGAGAGTTCTGAGATAGATCCAAGTCCAGAGGTTCAAATTGTCCGTAACTGGGGACACGGCTAATCGATTAGGTTTTAACCCTCTGCAGAGGTTTGTACACTTTAACCGCAAGATTCGATCCCTCTCTTTACATTCTCGCACTTCAGGGTGTTTGAGAACAAGATGACTGAAACATGGTCTTCCGAAGAGTTTCTCTAACCACTGTCCAGTGCTCATCCAATCCTACCGTAGTTCTACATCTGCTAGCACCGTCCCAGCCAGAGTCACCACTAAGGTCAACCAAGCCAGAGCCCATAGTGACTTGCGGTTGCACAGGTAAGCTTCCGGGGGTGAAGTATCCTTCCGTCTCTTTGAGTCTGGGTGAAGCTTTCCGCAAGATGTCATGGCACTTCTCCATGCAACCCGGCCAACCACTGGTTTCTCCAGGGTGCCCGTCAACCGTCCTTCACCTAGTAGTGTGTATTGAATTCCTGTCTCGAGTCTCGAAAATCTTGAGGAGTCCTGAAGATGCAGTCCTTGCCGGTGCCATCATGAAGTTGTCGCCATTGACGTAGAGTCCTCCTTCTTCACACCACTCTCATGCACTCATACCAAACCCCGTCTACTATAGCGTAGCATTAAAAATATATAACGTCCCGGGTTTGGTAACAGGGATATGGTTCCTACCTCATGCATTCTACTCAACTACAAGATTCAATAACAATACTGGAGAGACTGTTAAAAGGGTGATACTACATGCAAATAAACATAGGTATGGAAAACATGGTCAAAGTGAACTTGCCTGGTAAGTTGATGAAGACAACAACGCTCTCGAAACTAACTTGATAGGACTATTCGCAACTCTCCCATGAAATCTATAATAACAAACATGACATTCGCATAAGCAAGCATTCTAGCAAGCAAATCTAACAATCAAAAGAAAACTCAATAAGAAAACCCAACACAAAACAAATAGCACATCGAAAGAACTAATAGGGGAAAACTATAAAGAACCTACTAGGAAAACCTTTTGCCTTAACTACAAAGATATTTTTGTCCTAAGCAAAACTTAACAAAGAAAATACTAAACTAATAACTTCAACAGAAGATAAAATTTAAATCAACTAAGTTAACATAAAGTATTTTCATAAAGATTTACTAGCAAAAGGAAACACATAAAAAGCTAAAATAAAACTCTAACTATGACCTATACAAGTTTCCATACAAAACTAACAAAACAAATTTTTAAACTAAGAATAAAATTGTCTACAGTTAAATAACAGAAACAAAACTAAATTTGTCAAAAGTGACAAAAAGAAATAATTTAAAAAACCATTAAAACTATAAAGAAAAGGTTAAAACAAAAGTAGAACTAAAAAAATAATGTTTTGCCTAAAAATCTAATTTAAAAAATAAATTAAAATAAATAACTATATTCTACTAGATAAACCAAACAATAACAAAACAGTAGCAAAAGGAATCAATCAAAAATATTTGATAAAACTCAAGATACGGCCAAAATAGTGATTTGAACAAATTTCATCAAACTCAAATTTATACTACTTAAATTTGAAAACTAAGTACACAAACAGAAACTTCAACAAATTTGTGACACAATGCAAAAAGAATCACTCAATTTGGATATAAAACATAAAAGTTATAGAATAACTAAGATTGAAACCTTTCTGTTTTAAAAACAGAAACGAAATTACATATAAAAAAACAAAAACAGGCGCTCTTGGGCCTAAGGGTTGTGCGATCTGAAGTTATACAGCGCTCAGGCTCAACTTAACAGAAACCTGCACGTGCGAATAACTAAAAAACCGATCGGGCCGGTCTAACTAAACCAGGAACTAAACCGGAAATAAACCGTAACTAAACCGACCTATTGAAAATAACCTAACTGTTCATTTTGGATCTAATCTAAGGCGTTGGAATTAAATCGGACGGTCAGAGGCTTATCGCGGCGGTGGAAGAGCTCCGGCGAGGTCGTTGTCGGCGGTGGTGGCTCGGGGATGACGCAGACGAGGCCTCCAGTGGTCCTCGGCGACGAGGAAGGATACGGGTGGACGCGGCGCATCTCTGCGGTCTCGATGGTGGTGGAGTCCGTCTCCGGGGATGTCTGAGGCGAGAGAGGCGAGGTCCGCTCCGGCGCTGGGCACTGGTGGTGTTGCGGAGCAATGGCTCTAGTGCCCCTAGAGCTCCAGGAGGTGGTCTAGGTGGTGGAAAAGAGCGAGGGGAGGTTGGGGGCGGTCTCGGACGGCGGAGAGGTGGTCGGGGTGGAGCGGCAGGGCAACAATGGCGCGGCGGTGATGTGGTGCTCCGGCGAGGTAATCCGGGCGAGGCAGAGGGTTTCGGCGAGGGGAAGGAGGGGGAACGGGTCGAGGGGAGGAGTATATATAGGGGGGAGAGACTTGGAGCAGGGGGTGGATCGGAAGATCGCGATCCCGAGAAGTTCGGGATTCTGGCGGCGGCGATGCCCTGCGTGGCTTGCGGGAGGAGGAAGAAGGGCGCGGGCCCCAGCGGTCAGTGGCAGCGGGAGACGAGCGAGGGGTCGGGCGACCTACGCGAAGAGTTTTCGCGTGTGGGGGTGACCGTGGGCCGAGGGAGAGCGAGAGAGAGAAAGTTAGGTGGGCCCTTGGTCCGTTGGCTTCGGCTATTTTTTTTAAAGCACAGACAAGAATACTAAATAAAGGAAAAACAATAATACTTTTATATAGACATATTATATATCAAAATGACCGGAAAAATAAATCCTACAACATGAACATTTTTACATGGTGAAATAAAATTCACATAAATTCTAATAAATCAAAACGTGCTACTGTTGCAATTAAAATTCAAATAAAATTACATTAAGATACCAAAATTATTTCAAACTAAATTTTCTCCATTTTTATAATCTAGGGAATCATTTTACCCTATTTTCCATATAGTATAATTTTGGAGAAAAATAATTCGAAATAAACCAAATAACTCCAAATGGTTTTGAATTTAAAAAAATTCAAACCATCTTCAAACCTTTCTTCATACTTCCAACTCATATTTCATATACTTTGAAGAAGTCATTTTATCTTCCCTCATGAAAATCATTGAGTTGCATAAAGTTTATGAATTTGAAATACTTTCAGATGGAAATCAAATTTTTTTTTTCAAAAAACCTTTTCATTTCAAATGGAAGAAGTCGTGTCATCTTCGCTCTAGTGTTATGATGATGAAATGAATTTGAATCCTCAGAGATCAAAAGTCAAAAAAAGCCTGGGAAAGTCATTTCATTCCCTCTCATTAAACTTTCAAAAAGTTTCAAATTCCACTCAATTTCACACAATCAATCACTCAACAATCAAACAAACAAATCAGAATTGTTTATTTAATATAACATTCCAAAATTTAGAATTTTGGGATGTTACAAAATTCCAACGCAGATGTCCGTCCACTTGATTTCTTTATACGATCTGCAATCTTGAGCGAGGAACAGTAACGACACCGGGTCTCTGTTGGTCTCGGCGGCTTGTACCTCATATCCATTGATCTTTGTGATTCCTTTCATCAAGTTTCTAGCAGTAACTTTTGAACAGGCACTTCTACGGATCCACCTCGGGACAATCCTTGTACAAACCGATCTCAGACATAGCTTTTAGCTGATCAAGGTAGTGCCCGATGGATTTTCCTATTAATCTCAGTGACTTGTGACTCTGCTAATCTCGGTGACTTGTAGTGGCGCACCGACGCTGCCCTTACTTTTTTTGAAATTAAACTTCACAGATCGTAAAGCTGGACCAATGAACACAAAGCTAACGCGGATCCTACTTGGGTATTTCTTCATCCAGAAAATTATGAACTTCTCGATCCCTGGGAGAGATCCCTCCAAGAACTCAACACCACCGTGCGCAGGCCCCACGGTGGGCCAACTGTCATGGAGTTTTCATGGCGGATGTCCTAGTGTGAGGACTTTAGTCGTGAGGCCAACGCATCTTTGTAGTAGCTTGAGAGGGGTTGAGCGGAATCGAGAGACGCAACACAAGACAAGGATTTAGATAGCTTCGGGCCTTGGGAAACATCATCCGGTAACAACCCTACATGTTGTTTGTGGCTAGATCTCATTATGCTCATGAGAGAGTCGCCGCATAAGCCGGCTCCCCCTTTGTGTCTAGCCCTAGCGATTGTTTCTTCTTACCTGCCCCTCTTTGGGGAGCCCTGCCCCTCCTTATATATGTTGAAGGGGCGGGTTACACGTCTAGTCCTATTAGGATTAGGATTACTCTATTACAAGTGGAGTCCTAGTCTTGCTTCCTTTGTAGGAGAATATTCCTTGTGCTTTCCTCATAAACCGGCCCACCATTAACATGAACCGGCCTTCTGGGCCTTGGGCCTTGTCATCCGTCTAACCAGCCCGCCAGGTCACCAATGAGTCATAATGTTCAGGTGGGTTGCTTGTAAACTGCCAGGTCAGGGCGGGTCGCTAGTGAATCACCAAGTGTCAGACGGATCTAAAGTAAACTGCATAGTCCTGTCGGGTCATATTTCTGGCCGGGTCATACCGTGGGGTATATCCTCGACAGTACTCAACAGGTTCCTCGATCACACACTCGTCTCCCGGCTCTACCCAAAGTAAGAACACAAGCAAAGGACCAACAATCAATCACGGTGCAATGCACAAACAACATGATGCAAAACATGGCATGACATGCGGGATGTGATATGCAATGCACATGCGTGCTCCGGAAGGAAAAGGATGAACAAGGCATCAACTTGGCAAACCAAGTGTGCCTCTGGAAAGATGAGATGACTTCGCTCGAAATCAATATAAATATCACCGGAAATGGAGGCACGGTTTGCAAATGGCAAGAAAACAAGAATGGGACAATTATGTGATTAATAGCACGATACCATATAGAATGCAACAAGAAACTAAGCTACTGCACCCCAACATATCAAAAAGGCATATGGCAGTGTTGTACTCAAGATTCTTGACAAAACATGAACACTGAGCTATGGCTAAATCACACTAGAACATGTTCAAACAAGCATGGCAAAAGTGCAAAAGATATCAGCTTCACAGACTTAGAGAAATTACTAACATGCCAAAAACAACATCAGGAAGCTATGTTTAGAGCAAACAACATGCTACAGGAACATATCGTAGCAATACAAGGCATGGCATGAATCTACCAAATGCATAAATAAAATGTCCCTTACTGATCATGAGCCAGAAAGGCACAGAAGATATGATGGCACCCATGTAAACATAGAAAGTTTTATTAACAGTTTCAGACTTAGCAGAAATCAGAGCATGGCATAAACAGAATTATGAAGGCATCTTTGCGAGATCAAATCACTCATCACAAAGCCTTGCATGACACAAAAATCATGGAAACAACAAGATGACATGTTCATGAAGCTAACCATGGCAAGAGCAAGTTCATAGAATGCTTGGATCACTGACAACAACCATGGCAAAATTGATTCACATGTAAACAATCTGCCAGGAACATTTTATAGCAAAAGTAGAGCAAGAATGAGACATGCTAGGGCACTCCATAATTGCAAACATGGGCATGCATAGATAGAGAATAACCATATGTCCAAAACATCCTTACTGAAACAACTCAAAACAAGCACGGATATCATTGTAGCATCAAGTTTACATGGCATAAAAATAACAGCAGGAAAATGACAGTAAAATCCTAAGTCCCTGAAAACAGCAATATCACGAAGCCTAGTTTGCATGCTTGTGGTAGTCACCAGATAGATCACAAAAATACATGGCAAGCACCCCTGTAAAGATGGCATGTCATAGTTCAAAACACATGTAGAGCTCATGCCCATATGATGCACACAACAAATGTGACAAAAATGACAAATCATCATAATCTGATAAGTAACAGAAGGAAACATTTCATAGCACTCTTGCATCAATGGTTAGGGCATCAAGATGGACTCAAACAAGCATGCCAGAATGGAATGAAATGAAGAGCATCTCACAGTGAACATTTTTATATATCATATGCATGAAACGGAGCTACAGTCAGGGAGTTATGATGCAATGAACAGGGCATGAAAAAGTTGCAGAAAAAGGACTTCGAGAAAATATACCCCTCCGGACCAGATCTAGGGTTCGTGGCATGGTTTTCGAGGTTCGCCGGAAGACGCCGGAGGAGCTTCGCGCGACGACCGGAGATGAGGGAGATGGATCCGTAGATGGGGGCTGCCGAAGATGGGGTTGCCGGCGACGTGCGGAGCCGGGGCGGCGCGGAGGAGATGGCGGCGGTGCCGACCGGCGAGGGCGGTAGTGCCGACCGGCGAGGGCGCCGTGGTGGCGCGGCTGGGCGGTGAGGGCGCGAGAGGCGGCGTCCGGCGACCGAGGCGGCGGGGCGCGGTCGAGGGCGGTGGGGCGAGGCACAGGCGGCGGCGGGCATGGCATGGGCGGGCATGGCGTGGGCCGGGAGGGCCGGCGACGGGCTTCGCGGGCCTACGCTTGAGGCGGCGAAGTAGGGCGCGGGCGTGGGCGACGTGGCGCGCTGTGAGTGGAGGAGGAAGGCGGCGGAGCTGATGTGGCAGCCTGCGATTGGGCGGAGGGACATGGCGGTGGTGATGGACGTGTCCGGTCACCGGGCGGACATGTCCGGCGGCGCGGGGAGGGTGGATCTAGGGTTTTCGGAACCCGGATTTGAACGAGGTGCACATATTTATAGCTAGGAGGAGTTAGGAGTGTCCAAATGGAGTGTACTTTTCGCCCACACGATCGTGATCCGACGACAGAGGATATGGGAGTGGTTTGGAAGGGTTATTGTGCTGTTTTGGAGGGGTGTTGGGCTGCAACACACAACAGGTCTTCCCGGTTACCCGGTTAACCGTTGGAGTATCAAACGGACTCCAAATTGCACGAAATTTGACAGGTGGTCTACCGGCGATGTACCAAGGTCACTTGTCAAATCTCGGTCCATTCCGAGAACGTTTAACACCTGCTCATGCTCATGAAAAGAGGCAAGAGGGGTGCGCCGGTGCACGTGGGAGTGTCGGATTGCAAAACGGACAACGGGGAAAATGCTCGGAAGCATGAGACGAACACGTATGCAAATGCGATGCACATGATATGAAATGCATGACATGAACAAAAAGCAAAACAAAGAAAAAACCCAACCACGAAGGGAATCTCATAACTTAAAGCCGAAAATGGCAACAGTCGGAGTTACAAATATGGCAAGTTAAATCCGGGGTTTTACAACACTCCACCACTACGAAAGGATCTCGTACCGAGATCTAGGACTGTAAGAACTCGGGATATTTGGAACGGAGGTGATCCTCGCATTCCCAGGTGGCTTCTCGGTCGGAATGGTGTGACCACTTCACTTTCAGGAATTTGATAGACTTGTTGCGAGTCTTGTGTTCGGTTTCTTCAAGAATAGCAACTGGATGCTCATGATAAGAAAAATCTTCTTGGAGATCAATCTCTTCGAAGTTTATGGTGTGCTCAGGAGTCTTGAAGCACTTGCGAAGCTGTGACACGTGAAACACATCGTGCACATTTGCGAAGTTGGACGGAAGCTCAAGTTGATAGGCGAGATCACCTATTTTGCCAATGATCTTGAAAGGACCCACGTATCTAGGGGTGAGCTTCCCTTTGATACCGAAGCGACGAGTGCCTTTCATTGGAGAGATGCTGAGGTAGACGTGGTCTTCGATCTTGAAAGCCAAGTCACGGTGCTTGCTATCATAGTAACTCTTCTGGCGCGATTGCGCGGCTTGAGATTTTCACGTATGACTTTGCACATTTCTTCAGCTTCTGTGATTAAGTTGTTGCCAAGAAGTTGGCATTCACCAGTCTCTGACAAATTAAGAGGAGTACGACACTTTCTGCCATAGAGAATTTCGAATGGGGCCTTGCCCGAACTCGCTTGGAAACTGTTGTTGTAGGAGAACTCGGCATATGGAAGACAATCTTCCCACTTCATACCGAAGGAAATGACACAAGCCCTGAGCATATCTTCAAGGATTTGATTGACTCGCTTGACTTGGCCACTAGTTTGAGGATGGAAGGCTGTGCTGAACCGAATGTTGGTGCCCATGGCCTTTTGGAAGGAGTCCCAGAACTTAGAAGTGAAAATGCTTCCACGATTTGAAGATATCAATTGCGGAATGACGTGCCAAGAGACAATCCTGGAGGTGTATAGCTCTGCCAGCTGAGCTGCTGTGATCGATTCTTTGATTGGAACGATATGAGCCACTTTAGTAAGCCTGTCGATGACAACGAAGATAGCATCATTTCCACGCTTGAACTTGGGAAATCT
Source organism: Triticum urartu (assembly GCF_003073215.2). Taxonomy (NCBI): domain Eukaryota; kingdom Viridiplantae; phylum Streptophyta; class Magnoliopsida; order Poales; family Poaceae; genus Triticum; species Triticum urartu. Next base: position 234,599,293 of record NC_053023.1, on the reverse strand, counting down.
AGTCACGAAGTCCATCTCAATATGGTCAAATTTCCATTCTGGAATAGCAAGAGGTTGGAGGAGACCAACTGGCCATTGGTGTTCTGCTTTCACTCTTCTACAGACATCACATTCATTCACGAATTGAGCAATTTCTCGCTTCATTTGAGTCCACCAATACGACTGCTTGAGGTCATGGTACATCTTCGTACTTCCAGGATGAATGGATAGGAGGGAATTGTGCGCCTCATTCATAATGACTTTCCTTAGATCACCTTTAGGAACCACAGTTCGATCCTCGAAGAATAGAGTGTCTTTGTCATCAATGCGATAGCACTTGTACTTGGGTTGGCTCTTCGCAATCCCATTTTTCACCTTCTTCACCATGGCATCAAGAAGTTGTGCCTCACAAATTTGATCTTCCAAAGTAGGAGAGACTTGGAGGTTGGCAAGAAAGCCTTGAGGAACAACTTGGAGGTTTAGTTTGCGGAAAGCTTCACAAAGGTCCGGTTGGAAGGGCTTGAGAATTAAGCTATTGTAGTAAGCCTTCCTGCTCAAAGATCTGCAATGGCATTGGCCTTGCCTGGAGTATATTCAATACTTGGATTGTATTCTTGAATCATTTCGACCCAACGAGTATGCCTGAGGTTGAGGTTGGGCTGAGTGAAGATGTACTTGAGGCTCTTATGATCTATGAAGATGTCCACTTTCCTTCCCAATAAGAGATGTCTCCACGTTAATAATGCATGGACAACTGCCGCCAACTCAAGGTCGTGAGTGGGGTAGTTCCTTTCGTTGGGCTTCAACTGGCGAGAGGTATAAGACACAACTTTCTTCTCTTGCATTAACACAGCACCGAGACCTTGCAAGTAGGCATCATCGAAAACTTCAAAAGGCTTGGATTCATCAGGAAGAGTCAAAACAGGAGCTGTGACTAACTTCTCTTTGAGGGTCTTGAAAGCAACGTCACATTCAGGCGTCCAGACATACTTGACATGATTCTGGAGGACGTTGGAAAGAGGCTTTGCAATCTTAGAGAAATTCTCAATGAATCTTCGACAATAGCTTGCAAGCCCAAGAAAACTACGGAGCTGCTTGACATTCTGAGGAGGTTCCCAATTCACAATTGCAGACACCTTCTCGGGATTAACAGTGATGCCCTTGGCGGAGATGATATGACCAAGGTAAAGAACTTCGTCAAGCCAGAACTCACACTTGGAAAACTTCACATAGAATTGATGCTCTCTGAGTTTGTCGAGTACCAATCTCAAATGCTTGGCATGATCCTCCTTATTCTTGGAAAAGACCAAAATATCATCGGGATACACCAGGACGAAATCATTTGTGTAAGGGTTGAAGATGAAGTTCATGCGAGAGAACGTTGGAGGAGCATTGACAAGGCCGAAAGACATGACAGTATATTCATAAGAACCATAGCTTGTTCTGGATGTTGTCTTGGGGATATCTTGTTCACGAATGCGAATCTGATGATAACCCATGCGGAGGTCAATCTTGGAGAATACTTGGGCACCTTTAAGTTGCTCTAAAAGCTCATTGATGTTGGAAGTGGATACTTGTTCTTTATTGTCTTCTTGTTCAATGGACGATAGTCGACGCAGAGTCATTCCGTTCCATCCTTCTTCTTGACAAAAAGAACACCACAACCCCACGGAGATGAACTCGGTCTGATCAGACCCATACGCTCTTGTTCATAGAGTTATTTCTTCAACTCCTTCAACTCTTCTGGTCCAAGCTTGTAATGACGTTTGCAAACAGGTTCCGTGCCAGGCTCAAGATCGATAACAAATTCAACTGGACGGTGGGGAGGCATTCCCGGAAGCTCTTCTGGAAAAACGTCTTGATATTCACAAACGACTGGAATCTGAGAGATGGCATTCAACTCTCCCTTCTCATTGAGAGAAAACAGTTGAATGGTTTCGTCACGAGCGGCATAGATGATCAGTTCCTCAGAAGAGTGTGTCAATTGAATTTCTCTGGCAGCACAATCAAGCAAAGCCTTGTGCTTAGAAAGCCAGTCCATGCCAAGAATTAGATCAATATCCGAGTCACCAAGAACAATTGGAGAAGCCAGAAATTTATAGTCGCCCATCTCGATACTGACATTCGGAACCATCATGCTAGAATTCAAACACTTAGCCGGAGAAACACCTTGCAATGCTTTAGGTAATGCCTTAGTGTCAAAATTGTGCTCCGATGCAAAAGGGAATGACATGAAAGAATGCGATGCACCAGTATCAAATAAGACTTTAGGAGGAATTGAGTTAACTGGAAGGTTACCCATGATCACTTCTGAAGAATCCTCTGCTTGAGTTGCGTTCATCATGTTGACCTTAGCATGCTTGGGATTATGCTTGACTACTGCATTGCTGGCAGATCTCACAGGAGGAGGAGGCGGAAGGCGCCTTTGGTTGAAGCATTTGTTTGCATAGTGCCTGAGGGAGTCCTGGATTAGGGGGTCTCCGGACAGCCGGACTATCTCCATTGGCCGGACTGTTAGACTATGAAGACACGAGATTGAAGACTTCGTCTCGTGTCCGGATGGGACTCTACTTGGCGTGGAAGGCAAGCTAGGCAATACGGATATGGATATCTCCTCCTTTGTAACCGACCTTATGTAACCCTAATCCTCTCCGGTGTCTATATAAACCAAAGGGTTTTAGTCCGTAGGACAACAACCACAACATACAATCATACCATAGGCTAGCTTCTAGGGTTTAGCCTCTCTAATCTCGTGGTAGATCTACTCTTCTATTACCCATATCATCAATATTAATCAAGCAGGACGTAGGGTTTTACCTCCATCAAGAGGGCCCGAACCTAGGTAAAACATTGCGTCCCCTGCCTCTTGTTGCCATCCAGCCTAGACGCACAGTTCGGGACCCCCTACCCGAGATCCGCCGGTTTTGACACCGACATTGGTGCTTTCATTGAGAGTTCCTCTGTGTCGTCGCTGTTAGGCTTGATGGCTCCTACTATCATCGATAGCGATGCGGTCCAGGGTGAGACTTTTCTCCCCGGACAGATCTTCGTATTCGGCGGCTTTGCACTGCGGGCTAATTCGCTTGGCCATCTGGAGCAGATTGAAAGCTATGCCCCTGGCCATCAGGTCAGATTTGGAAGTTTGAACTACACGGCCGACATCCGCGAAGACTTGATCTTCGACGGATTCGAGCCCCAGCCGGGCGCGCCGCACTGTCATGATGGGTATGACCTAGCTCTGCCGCCGAACAGTACCCCAGAGGCCGCACCCGCATCAGCTCCGACCCTTAGCCCGGAGCCCACTGCGCCAATCGAGGACGGGTGGTTAGACACCGCCTCAGGGGCTGCAGTCTCAACGGCGATCGAGACGAACACCAGCCTAACCCTCCGCGCAGCCCGTGACTCCAAGGTGTCGGACTCTTTTTCTGACTCCGAACCGCCCGCGCCCCTGCCAATCGAATCCGATTGGGCGCCGATCATGGAATTCACCGCCGCGGATATCTTTCAGCACTCGCCCTTCGGCGACATTCTGAATTCACTAAGGTCTCTCTCTTTGTCAGGAGAGCCCTGGCCGGACTATGGCCAACAGGATTGGGATGCGGACGACGAAGAAATTCGACGCCCACCCACCACCCACTTCGTAGCCACTGTCGATGACTTAACCGACATGCTCAACTTCGACTCCGAAGATATCGACGGTATGGACGACGATGTAGGAGACGAACATGAACCAGCGCCTATAGGGCACTAGAAAGCTACCTCGTCATATGACATATACATGGTGGATACACCCAACGAAGGCAATGGCGACGAGATAGCGGAGGATGACCCCTCCAAGAAGCAACCCAAGCGCCAACGTCAGCGGCGCCGCTCTAAGTCTCGCCAAAGCAAAAGTGGTGATACCGGCACAGGAGATAATAACACTCCGGATAGTGCCGAAGACAACAACAATCCCCTCCAGCATGATTTAGAGCCGGAGGATGGAGAAGCCAGCTCTCCTGAGAGAGCGGCAGACAGAGAGGAGGAGGATGACAATTACATGCCCCCTCCGAAGACGAGGCAAGCCTCGGCGACGGTGAATTCGCCGTACCAGAGGATCCCATCGAACAAGAGCGCTTCAAGCGCCGGCTAATGGCCACGGCAAATAGCTTGAACAAAAAGCAGCAGCAGCTTCAAGCTGATCAAGATCTGCTAGCTCACAGATGGACTGAAGTCCTCGCGGCCGAGGAACATAAACTCGAGCGCCCCTCCAAGAATTACCCAAAGTGCAGGTTACTACCATGACTGGAGGAAGAAGCGTATGATATGGCTGATCGGCCACCTCGTGGCCGCGATAGAGAGGCATTCCAGCCAAAAGCTCAACCTCCACCCCGACGCCATTCAAATAAAAATGCATGGGGAGATACGCCAGACCTGCAAGACATATTGGAGGACAAAGCAAAGCATGCAAGATCGATCTACGGATCACGACGGCGCACCACTCTGCGAGACGATAAACGTCACGCCGGATACAGTAAAAGCAAATCCGGCCGGGCCGAACACAGCGGGCAAGACCCATTCGAGCTGCGTCACGATATAGCCCAATACAGAGGCGCCGCACACCCCATATGCTTCACAGACGAAGTAATGGAACATCAATTCCCAGAAGGTTTCAAACCTGTAAATATTGAATCATACGACGGCACAACAGATCCCGCAGTATGGATTGAGGATTTCCTCCTCCACATCCACATGGCCCGCGGTGATGACTTACACGCCATCAAATACCTCCCACTAAATCTCAAAGGACCAGCGCGACATTGGCTTAACAGCTTGCCAGCGGACTCCATTAGCTATTGGGAAGATCTGGAAGCCGCATTCCTTGACAACTTTCACGGCACTTATGCGACCACCAGACGCCGATGACTTGAGCCACATAATTCAGCAGCCAGAAGAGTCAGCCAGGTAATTCTGGACTCGGTTCCTTACAAAGAAAAATCAAATCGTCGACTGTACGGATGTGGAGGCCTTAGAGGCTTTCGAACACAATATCCGAGACGAGTGGCTAGCCTGGCACCTTGGTCAGGAAAAGCCGAAATCTATGGCAGCTCTCACGACGCTCATGACCCGCTTTTGTGCGGGAGAAGACAGCTGGTTAGCTCGCAGTAATAACATATCAAAGAACCATGGTACCACAGATACCAAGGATGGAAATAGCAGGTCACGTCGCAACAAACATAAGCGTCGCATTAACAGCGAAAATACTGAGGATACGGCAGTCAATGCCGGATTCAAAGGCTCTAAACCCGGTCAGCGGAAAAAGCCATTCAAACAAAGTACGCCGGGTCCGTCCAGCTTGGACCGTATACTCGATCGCTCGTGTCAAATACACGGCACCCAAGACAAGCCAACCAATCACACCAACAAGGATTGTTGGGTGTTCAAGCAGGCCGGCAAGTTAATTGCCGAAAACAAGGACAAGGGGCCGCATAGCGATGACGAGGAGGAGCCCCGGCAGCCGCACACTGGAGACAGAAGAGGTTTCCCCTGCAAGTGCGGACGGTGAACATGATATACGCAACTCACATTCCCAAGAGGGAGCGGAAGCATGCGCTCAGGGACGTATATGCGTTGGAGCCAGTCGCCCCAAAGTTCAACCCTTGGCCCTCCTGCCCGATCACCTTCGATCGCAGGGACCGCCCCACTAGTATCCGTCATGGCGGATTCACCGCACTGGTCCTAGACCCAATCATTGATGGATTTCACCTCACTCGAGTCCTTATGGATGGCGGCAGCAGCCTGAACCTGCTTTATCAGGACACAGTGTGCAAAATGGGTATAGACCCCTCAAGGATCAAACCCACAAAAACGACATTTAAGGGCGTCATTCCAGGTGTAGAGGCCCATTGCACAGGCTCAATTACACTGGAAGTGGTCTTCGGATCCCCGGATAACTTCCAAAGCGAAGAGTTAATCTTAGATATAGTCCCGTTCCGCAGTGGTTATCACGCGCTGCTCGGGTGAACCGCATTTGCTAGATTCAATGCGGCACCGCATTGTGCATACCTCAAGCTCAAGATGCCAGGACCTCGTGGAGTTATTACAGTCAATGGAAACACAGAGCGCTCTCTCTGAACAGAGGAGCACACCGCAGCCCTCACAGCAGAAACGCAAAGCAGCCTCTCAGGGCAATCAACCAGTTCGGCGCTTCACAGCCCGGACACCTTCAAGCGCGCTCGGGGCAATCGTTAAATAGACCGCCTGGCGTGATCTGAGCTCGCGTAGCAATACGGCGGCCACCCCAATCCCAGCCCAGCGGCGAAACTCGTGTCGTGCGTACATAATTATGCATTAAAAATACCATGGGCACAGGTGGGGAGGGGGGCACAACTGCGGCACGCCCCAATACGCGGCCTAAATCGCACTAGGGGCTTCCCGTTTGGTTATTTTTCTTTTTCTTTTAGGACCTTAATCTCTGGAAACACTGTCCGGCAGCACTATTTCCGAACACATGATGCAGCAACCAAGGAGGCAGACAGCTACGTTATACCACGGAGTTCCCTGGTTGATTACAGTAACGAGTGAAATATTCAATTTAGTATCATTCCTCATCTTGCCCTTGGAAGGGACATAGTCGTACTCTTTGCTTATCGCAGTATCTGTATCACTCTGCTTTAACGCATTTTTTTAATAAACAATGCATGACATTATGACTATTATTGCATTCCTGTTATATATATATATATATATATATATATATATATATATATCTGTGTGTGTGTGTGTTCATTAATGATGCCTTGCAACCGTACGCTATGGTACGGCCAACACACCAGGGGCTTACGTACCCCACAATGCGGTGTGAAAAGTCCAAACACTTCCACAAGTGCGGCACCCCGAACTTATAGCATTATATGCATTAGCTCCGAATCATGTCTTTGGTCAAATGTTGGGTTTGCCCGGCTCCTATGTTTTGGTACCTTACGTTCCGCTCTATCGGCTAAGGTAGCGCTAGGAGAACTACTGCGATTGTGCCCCGGTTCTGCTGGGTTCAGCACCTCAGTAGAGAAAGCTAAAACTGACGGTCATGATAAGGTGAGAGACTGGTCGCTGTTCGGCAAGGTTTTCAAGTCCCTAAAGACTTATGCCGCTTAGAGCGAGGGGCCGGCCCTGTCCGGCTTAAAGGCGTGTATCGCGCCCCGAATTCGGCCTTCCGAATACCAAGGGCTTTGCCGAAATTTAAAATTATAGAATTCTATGACTAAGTGAGAGTGATAAAGCATTATTAGTCCGGTTGCCTCGTTCGCTGTGCTGAGCACCTCCCTCGAAGGACCCAAACATGGGAACAAGAGTGCTCAGGTTTATCCCGAACACCCCAGCACTCGTGGCATGGGGGCAGAAGCCGAGGACTAGCCATCTCTCAGATTGTATAAACAGCCAAACAGAAGGTAATATTTTAAATTCCAACAAGGGTTGCATAGCGCATATGAAACAAGTTTTCATACATACAAGATAAAACGAGCAAGTCTCATTCAAATATTACATCTTTTGAACACTCGTTCGCGATGAGACGGGCACCCGGCAGAACACCCTCGTAGTACATCTCGGGGTGGCGGTGCTCCTTGCCCTCCGGCGGCCCCTCCTTGATCATCTTCACGGCGTCTAGCTTGACCCACTGCAATTTCACACGGGCGAAAGCCCGGCGTGCACCTTCAATGCAGACAGATCGCTTGACGACCTCCAACCGCGGGCAGGCATCCACAAGCCGCCTCACCAGGCCGAAGAAGCTGTTTGGAAGGGCGTCGCCAAGCCACAGCCGGATTATAAAGCTCTTCATGGCCTAATCGGCCGCCTTATGTAGCTCGACCATCTGCTTTAGCTGGTCGCTCATTGGCACCGGATGTCCGGCCTCGGCATACTGAGACCAGAACAGCTTCTCCGTCGAGCTTCTGTCCTCGGCCTGGTAAAATTGTGCGGCATCAGACACACTGCGGGGCAAATCTGCGAATGCTCTTGAAGAGCTCCGGATCAGGGCTTGCTTTGCATATAGAAAGCATTACCTGCCGCTATCTTCTTCATCGCGTCGATCTCTTGGAGGGCCTTTTGGGCTTCGGCCTTGGCACTTTTTACACTCTCGAGGGCCGCGGCAAACTCAGACTCCCGCGTCTTTGAGTCAAGCTCCAACGCCTCGTGCTTCACCATGAGAGCCTGGAGCTCTTGCTGCACCTCGCCCACACGAGCCTCGTACTTCTCTCGCTCAGTGCGCTCCTTGGCCGCTTTATCTTTGGCCTTGGTTAGCGCTTGCTTCAGGGTCGCCACCACGGTTGTGGCCCCTGGCAAACATACGATGATCCTGTCATTTTTCAATCACGTCCTCTTTTATATATATACATATCTATAGACAGGGTATTACTTACCCTTGTTTTCCTCGAGCTGCCTCTTGGCAAGGCCGAGCTCTTTCCTGGACCCCCCGAGGTCCTGCTTCAGTACGGCGACATCCGCAGTCAGTGCGGCGGACGCCAGCAGCGAAGCCTGCATATGCATATTGACACACTTATGTTAGACTCCTGCGATATTATTTGATCCTCTGTTCGGCTTTTCTTTGTGAACACCGAACAAAGCATCAGGGGCTACTGTCTATGCGGTAATATTTCTACTACATTTTAAAACACTTACCTCGAAGCCTGTTAGAAGGCTGGCGCAGGCTTCAGTCAATCCGCTCTTGGCGGACTGAACCTTCTGGATCACCGCACTCATGATAGTGTGGTGCTCCTCGTCGATGGAAGCGCTGCGAAGCGCTTCCAGCAGATTGTCCGGCGCCTCTGGATGGACAGAGGTCACCGGCACAGGCGTCTTGCCCCTCTTAGAAGGAGGCCGCCTGCCCGAGCCTGGAACCGCTGGAGGTTCCGGCGCGGTGTTCGGCTGAGGGCCGAACTCGGAGCTCTCAGGGGCCCCGTCCCCTCGGCTCCTGGAGTCCGGAAGGTCGCCTTGAGGCGCCTCCGGGGCTGTCTCCCCTTGATCTGGTGCCTCTTGAGACAACACCTCAGCGTCGTCGGCAGGATGAGGGGAGGTGGTGGTCGTGACTGGATCGCTATCCATGTCCAACAAGCCCAAGGAGCCGTCCGACGATACATCGATATTGGCTCGTGGTGGCCTGCATAATTGTGTCCGGTGTTAGGGAAAGCAGTGCGACAAAGGAATCCTATAGGTACTCTGGTATCCGAATACTTACGATCTCCCGGGGGGCTTGGCCCTGGGCAACCACTCGTCTTCGCCTTCGTCGGCGGTGGTGGAGCTGTCCGGAAGGAGAGTCCTTCCCTTCTTGGACCCTTCGGCCCCCCCAGTTGGGGCGGCCTTCCTTTTCCTGTCTCCCCCAGTCGGTGAGGGAGCATCTTCTTCTTCTTCCTCGTCTTCGGGGGAAGAGTGCGCCGCAGAGTCATCGGACGGTGAGTCCGACGACGCCTGGCGTCGGGAACTCTTTCGGGTTCCCTTGGCCTTCTTGGTCTTCTCTGGCACCGTATAAGGGGCCGGAGTCAACATCTTCGCCAGAAGAGCGTCTGCGGGGCCTTCGGGCAAAGGAATCAGACGGTCGATCTGTCTGGCCATCTTCTGCTAGTCCTATCAAAAGTATGGGAGTCTAGATACCGCGTAGAGTCAATCTATAAAAAAAATAAGTATCCTGTGAAAGGTAAAATAGCTTACCGCACTGGCTTGGTGCTACGCGCTGGATCCGCGATCCTCGGTAATAGGAGGGGGGACCTCGACACTTTTGAACAACACCCTCCAGGCATCTTCATGAGTCGTGTCGAAGAGCATGTTCAGAGTTCGGTGCTGCGCCGGGTCGAACTACCACAAGTTGAACTCCCGTTGTTGGCACGGGAGGATCCAGCGGATGAGCATAACTTGGACTATGTTGACAAGCTTGAGCTTCTTGTTCACCATGTTTTGAATACATGTTTGGAGTCCGGTCAGCTCTTCCGAACTATCCCAGGACAGGCCCTTCTCTTTCCAGGAGGTGAGCCGCGTGGGGATGCCAGATCGGAACTCGGGGGCCGCCGCCCATACAGGGTCGCGCGGCTCGGTGATGTAGAACCAAACCGATTGCCACCCCTTTATGGTTTCCACAAAGGATCCCTCGAGCCATGTTACGTTGGGCATCTTTCCCACCATGGCGTCTCCGCACTCCGCCTGGCGGCCACCCACCACCTTCGGCTTGACATTGAAGGTCTTTAGCCATAAGCCGAAGTGGGGCTGGATGCGGAGGAAGGCCTCGCACACGACGATAAACGCCGAGATGTTGAGGATGAAGTTCGGGGCCAGATCGTGGAAATCCAGGCCGTAATAGAACATGAGCCCCCGGACGAATGGATGGAGAGGGAATCCCAGTCCGCAGAGGAAATGGGTGAGGAATACTACCCTCTCGTGGGGCCTGGGGGTGGGGATGAGCTGCCCCTCATCTGGGAGCCGGTGCGCGATGTCGTCGGGCAGGTATCCGGGTCTCCTCAGTTTCTTGATCTCTCCCTCCATGACGGAGGAGACCATCCACCTGCCTCCCTCTCTGGACATGGTTGGAGAAGGTTGAGGTGGGAAGTGTGGGCTTGGGCGCTAGAGCTCTAGTGTGCGAAAACGGATGAGCAAAGGAGGAAGAAGGCGTGGATAGAAAGGTGAATCCTTATCCCTTTATATGGGCGGACGAAGCTAAGCGTCCCCACTTGCCTGGTAAAACTCGCTTATCCCCCAAGCGCCGCAATTGATGGCGCGGTTGGGTTACCCACGCCCATATTGATGAGAATCCCGCAATAAGGGGACACGATCTCTGCTTTGACAAGACGTGTCGAAAAACTGCCTCGCGTTATGTGCGGGGCTGGTTAAAGGCAACGGTTCGAATAATCACCAGACCATGACATGACGTCATACTATTAAGACAAGTCAGCAAATTAGGTCTACGAAAATATTATTCTCTCTATGGTGGAATGTGGATCTTATTTTGCAGGGTCGAACACTATCCTCGTATTCAAATTCTTCTGTGATGTATTCGGAGAAGGAACCCGCCTTGCAATGCCGAAGACAATACTGTGCGCCGGACTCATCGTCATTGAAGCCTGGTTCAGGGGCTACTAAGGGAGTCCTGGATTAGGGGGTCTCCGGACAGCCGGACTATCTCCATTGGCCGGACTGTTAGACTATGAAGATACAAGATTGAAGACTTCGTCTCGTGTCCGGATGGGACTCTACTTGGCGTGGAAGGCAAGCTAGGCAATACGGATATGGATATCTCCTCCTTTGTAACCGACCTTATGTAACCCTAACCCTCTCTGGTGTCTATATAAACCGAAGGGTTTTAGTCCGTAGGACAACAACCACAAGATACAATCATACCATAGGCTAGCTTCTAGGGTTTAGCCTCTCTGATCTCGTGGTAGATCTACTCTTGTATTACCCATATCATCAATATTAATCAAGCAGGACGTAGGGTTTTACCTCCATCAAGAGGGCCCGAACCTGGGTAAAACATTGTGTCCCCTGCCTCCTGTTACCATCCAGCCTAGACGCACAGTTCGGGACCCCCTACCCGAGATCCGCCGGTTTTGACACCGACAGTGCCCTTTCTGCTGACACTTGTTGCAAGTAACCTCTGAGAGCGGATGGTGATAAGGAACACTTGACCTTGGAGTATGAGACTGAGCTTTGTTCTGATAGCCTGGGTTGGGTGGGTGGGAAGATCCATTGCCACCTTAGCTCTTTTGTTGGTAAGGCTGACGAAACGAAGGAGGAGGAGGCAACCAGAACTTCTGTTGCTTAGCTGCCACTTGTGATGAAGAAGAAGATTGAACTTCGTCCTTGACTCTCTTCTTGGATGCCTCACACTTGAGCTGAGCAGCTTCTTGCTTTAGTGCCATGTTGTAGAATTCATCGAACATAGTCGGCTCAATAAGCACAAGAGCTAATTACAGATCTTCTCTGAGGCCACCTCTGAATTGATAAATCATGCTCTTTTCATCAGGGATGTCTTGTTTAGCGAAGCGAGCGAGTTTCTAAAACTAGATATTGTATTGATACATGGACAAGCTGCCTTGCTTGAGATTGTGGAACTCCTCATGCTTGCTCTCGCCAACACTTGGTGGGATGTGATGAGCTTTGAAGTCTCGGCAGAAATCATCCTAGGTAATCACACGACCTCCTCTGGAATCTCTGTATTGTTGATACCACTCAGCACCTTGGTCCTTGAGTTGAAACGAAGCAAACTTGACAAAGTCCTCAGGCCTGACATTGCTACACTCAAAATGTTTGCAGATATCCATGAGCCAGTCGTCGGCGTCTGTGGCCTCGACACGGTTGCTGAAGGACTTCGGCTGGTTTGCGAGGAACTGATTGAGGGTAGCAAACTGAGGCTGATTGTTGCCTTGGCCTTAATTTCCTTGGTTGCCTTGCCCTTGATTACGCTCTTGCAAGAGTTGCAAAAGCATCTGAGTGTTGGCGTTGGTGGCTGCCATGACGGCTTGCCATGCCCCCGGAGGTGGAGGTGGTGGCGGAGGGTTCGACTGATCCACATCATTGCGATCCAGATTCTGACGCGTTGGAGGAGCCATCCTGAAGAGGTTGACATCCGTTATCATCTTGAAAGACATATATTCAAGCTGAATCAATGGATCGAAATTGCAACATAAAGCCTTAACATTCGAACAAGGATGAACGAATAAATTCCAAAGTAAATCATCACACGTCCATAAAGTTGAGAAGCCACTTAGATAAAGGTAGATGAATAAAGCAACAAGGTACGGATATGAACAAATGAGTGGTAAGGATTACCCAATCACAAACCAAGTATATACGGGAAGAAATACTAGAGCTACTTGAATTCCCACCTATAAAACTCCCAAAACTTTCTGGTTATGCAATCAGGTGTTGGGGATACAGGGGAAGCATAACATCTCACCCAAAACTAGCAAATCCTACATCCAGCTGTATCCATCCTTCAACGCATAACCAATAAACCTCCGAAAATCATGTACCTCAACCTTTGAAAAGCATCCGTTATATGAGTTATGGCAATACTCCCGAACTCGGGCCCCAATACTGGGTGGCGTCTAGGTTATCTCACCAACAACTGCATAAAATAGATTTTTGATGTCGGCGAACTCAGGTATTCCAGAATTGCAACGATAAAATTTTGACGACGACACCTCGGAGCTCAACTCCCCGGGACACTGCCACAACCCCTAAATGTCAGGAGGCACCAAGAACAATGTTCTTGTCACAAAACCATCGGAACGATTCCAAGATAGCCGCGTGATCCTTAAAAAAATCGTGAAATTTGAGGAGAGAAGAGTCAAAACTCTACGTCAGGAGGCCTCACCAGAGCGACGAAGGGACTGAGGAGTAAAAATAATCCTACTCTCCAATATATATAATCCTAAGACTCAAAACATTTTGTTCTAGACTCAACAACGTCAGCGGTTCGATCAAGCAGGGGGCTCCTAAGTTGGGGAAGGCTCTGATTACCAACTTGTAACACCCACAATGCGGCTACATCTCCCATGTGTCGGGCCACGACTTAGAGGCATAGCCGCATGGTAGGTCTGTCGCAAGAGGGGTAATCTTTACACATCCCATGTACTGAATAAGAAGGGATAAAGAGTCGGCTTACAATCGCCACTTCACACAATACATAAATAGTCATACATCATCCAGAATACAATCAAGGTCCGACTACGGAACCAAAACAAAGAAAGACAACCCCAAATGCTAGATCCCCGATTGTCCCAACTGGGATCCTCTACTGATCGTCCGGAAAAGAAACATAGTAACGACCTGAATCCTCGTCGAACTCCCACTTGAGTTCGGTAGCGTCCCCTGCACTGGCATCATCGGCACCTGCATCTGTTTGGAAGTATCTGTGAGTCCCAAGGACTCGGCAATCTCACACCTGCGAGATCAAGACTATTTAAGCTTAAGGGTAGGAAAGGGTAGTGAGGTGGAGCTGCAGCAAAGCACTAAGCATATATGGTGGCTAACTTACGCAAAAGAGAGCGAGAAGAGAAGCAACGCACGGTCGAGAAACTATAAGTGATCGAGAAATGATCCTGAAGCTACTTACGCTAAAGCATAACACAAGGCCATGTTCACTTCCCGGACTCCGCTGAAAAGAGACCATCACGGCTACACACGCGGTTGATTCATTTTAATTACGTTAAGTGTCAAGTTCTCTACGACCGGATATTAACAAATTCCCATCTACCCATAACCACAGGCACGGCTTTCGAAAGTTCAAAGCCCTGCAGGGGTGTCCCAACTTATCCCATCACAAGCTCTCACGGTCAACGAAGGATATTCCTTCTCGCAGGAAGACCCGATCTGTCTCGGAATCCCGGTTACAAGACATTTCGACAATGGTAAAACAAGACCAGCAAAGCCACCCGATGTGCCGACAAATCCCGATAGGAGTCGCACGTATATCGTTCTCAGGGCAACACCGGATGAGACTAGCTACGAGTAAAACCAACCCTCAAGTTTCCCTGAGGTGGCCCCGCGGGCAGCTCGGTTCAGACCAACACTCAGAGGAGCACTGGCCCGGGGGGTTTAAAATAAAGATGACCCTTGAGTCTGCAGAACCCAAGGGAAGGTTTATGGTGGTAGGTAGGAAAATGGTAAAACCAAGGTTGGGCCTTGCTGGAGGAGTTTTATTCAAGGCGAACTGTCAAGGGGTTCCCATAACATCCAACCGTGTAAGGAACGCAAAATCAAGGAACATAACACCGGTATGAGGGAAACTAGGCCGGCAAGAGTGGAACAAAACACCAGGCATAAGGCTGAGCCTTCCACCCTTTAACAAGTATATAGATGCATTAAAGTAAATAAGAGATAATAATGATATCCCAACAATATCCATGTTCCAACATGGAACAAACTTCATCTTCACCTGCAACTAGCAACGTTATAAGAGGTGCTGAGCAAAAGCGGTAACATAGCCAAACAACGGTTTGCTAGGAAATGTGGGTTAGCGATTTGACATGGTAATATGGGAGGCATGATATAGCAAGTGGTAGGTAGCGCGGCATAGCAATAGAGTGGACAACTAGCAAAGCAAAGATAGAAGTAATTTCGAGGGTATGGTCATCTTGCCTGCAAAGTTCTCGGAGTTCACGAAAGCTTGATCCTCGTTAGCGTACTCAATAGTTTCCTCGATCACGTACTCGTCTCCCGGCTCTACCCAAAGGCAGAACACAAGCAAAGGATCAACAATCAATCACGGTGCAATGCACAAATAACATGATGCAAAACTTAGCATGACATGCGGGATGTGATATGCAATGCATATGCGTGCTCCAGAAGGAAAAGGATGAAAAAGGCATCAACTTGGCAAACCAAGTGTGCTGCTGGAAAGATGAGATGATTTCGGTCGAAATCGATATAGAGATCACTGGAAACGGAGGCACGGTTTGCAAATGGCAAGCAAAACAAGAATGGCACAATTCTGTGATTAACAGCACGATGCCATCTAGAGTGCAACAAGAAACTAAGCTACTGCACCCCAACATATCAACAAGGCATCTGGCAGTGTTGTACTCAAGATTCTCGACAAAACATGAACACTGAGCTACGGCTAAATCACACGAGAACAGGTTCAAACAAGCATGGCAAAAGTGCAAAAGATATCAGCTTCACAGACTTAGAGAAATTACTAACATGCCAAAAACAACATCAAGAAGCCATGTTTAGAGCAAGGAAACAACATGCTACAGGAACATATCATAGCAATACAAGGCACGGCATGAATCTACTAAATGCATAGATAAAATGTCCCTTACTGATCATAAGCCAAAAAGGCACAGAAGATATGATGGCAGCCATGTAAACATAGCAAGTTTTATTAACAGTTTTAGACTTAGCAGAAATCAGAGCATGGCATAAACAGAATTATGAAGGCATCTTTGCGAGCTCAAATCACTCATCACAAAGCCTTGCATGACAAAAAAGCATGGAAACAGCAAGATGACATGTTCATGAAGCTAACCATGGCAAGAGAAAGTTCATAGCATGCTTGGATCACTAACAACAACCATGGAAAAATTGATTAACATGTAAACAATCTGGCAGGGACATTTTATAGCAAGAGTAGAGCAAGTACTATACATGCTAGGGCACTCCATAATTGCAAACATGGGCATGGACTGATAGAGCATATCCATATGTCCAAAACATCCTTACTGAAGCAACTCAAAACAAGCATGGATCTCACTGTAGCATCAAGTTTACATGGCATAAAAATAACAGCAGGAAAATGATAGTAAAATCCTAAGTCCCTGAAAACAGCAATATCACGAAGCCTAGTGTGCATGCTTGTGCTAGTCACCCTATAGATCACAAAAATACATGGCAAGCACCACTGTAAATATGGCAAGTCATAGTTCAAAACACATGTAGAGCTCATGCCCATATGATGCACACAACAAATGTGACAAAAATGACAAATCATCATAATCTGATAAGTAATAGCAGGAAACATTTTATAGCACTCTTGCATCAATGGTTAGGCACCAATATGGACTCAAACAAGCATGCCACAATGGAATGAAATGAAAAGCATCTCAGTTGAATGTTTTGATTTATCATATGCATGAAACGGAGCTACGGTCACGGAGTTATGATGCAATGAACAGGGCATGAAAAAGTTGCATAAAAATGACTTAGAGAAAATAGACCCCTCCGGACCAGATCTAGGGTTCGTGGCACGGTTTTCAAGGTTCATCGGAAGACGCCGGAGGAGCTTCGCCCGACGGCCAGAGATGAGGGAGATGGATCCGGAGATGGGGGCTGCCGGAGATGGGGTTGCCGGCGACGAGCGGAGCCGGGGCGGCGCGGAGGAGATGGCGGCGGTGCCGACCGGCGACGGCGCCGCGGTGGCGCGGCTGGGCGGCGAGGGTGTGGGAGGCGGCGTTCGGTGAAAGAGCCGGTGGGGCGAGGCGCTGGCGGCGGCGGGCGAGGCACGGGCCGGGAGGGCCGGCGACGGGCTTCGCGGGCCCGCGCTGGAGGCGGCGAAGTGGGGCGCGGGCGTGGGCAATGTGGCGCGCTGTGAGTGGAGGAGGGAGGCGGCGAAGCTGATGTGGCGACCTGCGATTGGGCGGAGGGACGTTGCGGTGGCGGTTGGAGGTGTCCGGTCACCGGGCGGACATGTCCGGCGGCGTGAGGAGGGTGGATCTAGGGTTTTCAGGACCCGGATTTGAACGAGGTGCACATATTTATAGCTAGGAGGAGGTAGGAGTGTCCAAATGGAGTGTAGTTTTCGCCCACATGATCATGATCTGACGACGGGGGACATGGGGTGGTTTGAAAGGGTTATTGGGCCGTTTTGGAGGGGTGTTGGGCTACAACACACAAGAGGCCTTCCCGGTTATCCAGTTAACCGTTGGAGTATCAAACGGACTCCAAATGGCACGAGATTTGACAGGCGGTCTACCGGTGGTGTACCAAGGCCACTTCACAAATCTCGGTCCATTCCAAGAACGTTTAACACCTGCTCATGAAAAGAGGCAAGAGGGGTGCGCCGGTGCACGTGGGAGTGTCGGATTGCAAAACGGACAACGGGGATAATGCTCGAAAGCATGAGACGAACACGTATGCAAATGCAATGCACATGATGACATGATATGAAATGCATGACATGAAAAAAAAGCAAAACGAAGACAAAACCCAACGACGAAGGGAATCTCATAACTTAAAGCTGAAAATGGCAAGAGTCGGAGTTACAAATATGGCAAGTTACATCCGGGTGTTACAGAGGGCCTCTACAGATTCTACTCCGCCACCTCCTCAAGAAGATTTGCAAGACAACACATGCACAGACACTCAACATAGTTGTGTTGATGATGAGCACGTCTCCCCTAGTGCACCATCACAGGTGATCCCTCTAACTTGGAATTGTTATATGTGGTTGCATGTTATGTATGATATCTAGCTTATATTGCTTCTAATTTTGTTGAATTCCATCTGCTTACTTTACACATTATACTTGTGAATAAGACACGTGTTCCTGTTTCTAGAACATACAATATCTGTCTATCACACCATGTTCTTACATCAAAGTACTACTATTGTGTAACCTGCAACAATCACTTACCATAAGACACGTTTGACTTGGGAGTGTGATATAGGTTACATCTCGCATTCTTTTCTAGCTTGTACTACTTCTAATTTGTTGAAATGGCACTTATGACGAGACAGTTTTATCTTGGTAGAGTGATATTCGTTGCATCTTTCATATGGCGTCTAGCGTTCATTGCTTCTAATTTGTTGAAATGTCTTCTCCTTAGTTTACACATCATAAGCTATGAATATGCAATGTTGTGAATATGCAATGGCACTAATGACGAGAGACCTTTAACTTGGTAGTGTGATGTTGTTTGCATCTTGCATATGATTTATTTCTTGTACTACTTCACATTTTTTTAAACGCCATTATGACAAAACACTGTTAACTTGGCAGAGTGATATTTGTAGCATCTTTCATATGGTGTCTACCTTCCATTGCATTGCTTCTCATTTAGCGAAATGTCTTCTGCTTAGTTTACACATCATAGTTCTAGTTATCTCATGCCGTCCTATTTTTCGTACATATTACATCCTCCTATCATGTGGTTGTCCAACATCAAAGTTCAGTTTGTCTGTATCACGCATCAATTTGTTCTGAAGAACTAAATTGTTATTTGTTTTTATTGTCGGCTTGACTTAACATGACACAGAGAAATAGGAAGGAACACAGAATGACAGGGAAAGGGAAGAATGGAGATCCATTTTGAGGTGGGTTTAAAAAGGCCACATGATGCTACAGAGTCAGCCAAGTTAGTATCAGAGGCAGCGGTTTCCGTTAGGTGCCATGTACGTATCCTCCCAACATGGATTCAGTATAGGAATGACAAAGACGAAACCCAGTTCAACACCTTCCTCGACCATTTATCTATAATTATGGTTATGTATGGAAACTAGTAATACCGTCTTGCTATGTCCCATACTTTCTAGGTTGCTGATAATGAGACTCCCATAATTTTCAACAAATAAGGTTCAAGTTGGATAGCCAAGATGATGCAACCAGACAAGCTTGCACCCATGTTTTCAAGTCTGCTCTGCGACACTATCGGTATAACTTGATGAAAAATCACTTTGAAGGTAAGGCTAACAGTGAACTTGCCCAAACATCTCGAGTGGAAAATATATCGAATGAAGACTGGAGAGGCCTCGTTAAACACTGGTCTGATCCAAAGTATCAGGTACATTATATATATGTGATCAGATCACATGTTGAAGTCCTATTTACGCATGTGCCTCACAAATCTATCTTCTTGTAGGTGAACTGTTCAAAGAACAAGGCCAACCGTACGAAAGTGAAATTCCAATAGACGACAGGATCTCATAGCTATATTGCACACTGTGGGGCTCTTGTAATTAGCTGTTGTTTCACTCTTTTCGCTGTACCATATTATAAGATCTATATTGACTTGTTCCCAATGTAGAGGAAAGCCCGCAAGGACCAAAAAGTACTTGAACCAAATGTGGTGGAAATCTTCAAGGACTATCACACCAGCAAGACGAAGGCCATGATGATATGTCTCCAACGTATCCATAATTTTTGATTGCTCCATGTTATATTATCTACTGTTTTGAACATTATTGGGCTTTATTATCCACTTTTATATTATTTTTGGGACTAACTTATTAACCGGAGGCCCAGCCCAGAATTGTTGTTTTTTGCCTATTTTAGGGATACGAAGAAAAGGAATATCAAACGGAGTCCAAACGGAATGAAACCTTCGGGAATGTGATTTTCTCACCGAACATGATCCAGGAGACTTGGACCCTATGTGAAGAAATAAAGGAGGAGGCCACGAGGTAGGGGGCGCGCCTACCCCCCCCCCCAGGCGCGCCCTCCACCCTCGTGGGCCCCCTGTTACTCCACCGACGTACTCCTTCCTCCTATATATACCTATGTACCCCCAAACGATCAGATACGGAGCCAAAACCCTACTTCCACTGCCGTAACTTTCTGTATCCATGAGATCCCATCTTGGGGCCTGTTCCGGAGCTCCGCCGGAGGGGGCATCCATCACGGAGGGCTTCTACATCACCACCATAACCCCTCCGATGAAGTGTGAGTAGTTTACCTCAGACCTTCGGTTCCATAGTTATTAGCTAGATGGCTTCTTCTCTCTTTTTGGATCTCAATACAATGTTCTCCCCCTCTCTTGTGGAGATCTATTCGATGTAATCTTCTTTCTGCGGTGTGTTTGTTGAGACTGATGAATTGGGGGTTTATGATCAAGATTATCTATGAAAAATATTTGAATCTTCTCTGAATTCTTTTATGTATGATTGGTTATCTTTGCAAGTCTCTTCGAATTATCAGTTTGGTTTGGCCTACTAGATTGATCTTTCTTGCAATGGGAGAAGTGCTTAGCTTTGGGTTCAATCTTGCGGTGTCCTTTCCCAGTGACAGTAGGGGCAGCAAGGCACGTATTGTATTGTTGCCATCGAGGATAACAAGATGGCTTTTTCATATTGCATGAATTTATCCCTCTACATCATGTCATCTTGCTTAAGGTGTTACTCTGTTTTCATGAACTTAATACTGTAGATGCATGCTGGATAGCGGTCGATGAGTGGAGTAATAGTAGTAGAGACTTGCAACCGTTCATCATTGTCATATTGCTTAGCATGATCATGTAGTTGACATAGTATTTGTGGCAAAGCTACCATTCATAATTCTTTCATACATGTCACTCTTGGTTCATTGCATATCCCGGTACACCGCCGGAGGCATTCATATAGAGTCATATTTTGTTCTAGCATCGAGTTGTAATCATTGAGTTGTAAATAAATAGAAGTGTGATGACCATCATTTTCTAGAGCATTGTCCCAAGTGAGGAATTAAAAAAAGGGGGAGAAAGGCCATAAAAAGAAGAGAAGGCCCATAAAAAAGAGAGAGAAAGAGAGAAGGTACAATGCTACTATCTTTTGCCACACTTGTGCTTCAAGGTAGCACCATAATCTTCATGATAGAGTCTTTTGTTTTAACACTTTCATATACTAGTGGGAATTTTTCACTATAGATCTTGGCTTGTATATTCCAACTATGGGCCTCCTCAACTACCCTAAGTCTTCGTGAGCAAGCAAGTTGGATGCACACCCACTTAGTTTCTTTTGTTGAGCTTTCATACATTTATAGCCCTAGTGCATCCATTGCATGGCAATCCCTACTCCTTGCATTAACATCAATCGATGGGCATCTCCATAGCCCATTGATTAGCCTCGTTGATGTGAGACTTTCTCCTTTTTGTCTTCTCCACATAACCCCCATCATCATATTCTATTCCACCCACAGTGCTATGTCCATGGCTCGCGCTAATATATTGCATGAAAGTTTATAGGTTTGAGATTACTAAAGTATTAAACAATTGTTTGGCTTGTCATCGGGATTATGCATGATGAGAGCATTCTTGTGTGACGAAAATGGAGCATGACTAAACTATATGATTTTGTAGGGATGAACTTTCTTTGGCCATGTTATTTTGAGAAGATATAATTGCTTAGTTAGTATAATTGAAGTATTATTGTTTTTATGTCAATATGAACTTTTATCTTGAATCTTTCGGATCTGAATATTCATACCACAATTAAGAAGAATTACATTAAAATTATGCCAAGTAGCACTCCGCATCAAAAATTCTGTTTTTATCATTTACCTACTCGAGGACGAGCAGGAATTAAGCTTGGGGGTGCTTGATACGTCTCCAACGTATCCATAATTTTTTATTGCTCCATGCTATATTATCTACTATTTTGGACATTATTGGGCTTTATTATCCACTTTTATATTATTTTTGGGACTAACCTATTAACCGGAGGCCCAGCCCAGAATTGCTGTTTTTTGCCAATTTTAGGGTTTCGAAGAAAAGGAATATCAAACGGAGTCCAAATGCAATGAAACTTTCGGGAACGTGATTTTCTCACCGAACATGATCCAGGAGACTTGGACCCTATGTCAAGAAATAAAGGAGGAGGCCACGAGGTAGGGGGCGCGCCTACCCCCCCCCCCCAGGTGCGCCCTCCACCCTCGTGGGCCCCTGTTGCTCCACCGACGTACTCCTTCCTCCTATATATACCTACGTACCCCCAAACGATCAGATACGGAGCCAAAACCCTACTTCCACCGCCGTAACTTTCTGTATCCATGAGATCCCATCTTGGGGCCTATTCCAGAGCTCCGCCGGAGGGGGCATCCATCATGGAGGGCTTCTACATCAACACCATAGCCCCTCCGATGAAGTGTGAGTAGTTTACCTCAGACCTTCGGGTCCATAGTTATTAGCTAGATGGCTTCTTCTCTCTTTTTGGATCTCAATACAATGTTCTCCCCCTCTCTTGTGGAGATCTATTCTATGTAATCTTCTTTTTGCAGTGTGTTTGTTGAGACCGATGAATTGTGGGTTTATGATCAAGATTATCTATGAACAATATTTGAATCTTCTCTGAATTCTTTTATGTATGATTGGTTATCTTTGCAAGTCTCTTCGAATTATCAGTTTGGTTTGGCATACTAGATTGATCTTTGTCGCAATGGGATAAGTGCTTAGCTTTGGGTTCAATCTTCCAGTGTCCTTTCCCAGTGACAGTAGGGGCAGCAAGGCACGTATTGTATTATTGCCATCGAGGATAACAAGATGGGGTTTTTTCATATTGCATGAATTTATCCCTCTACATCATGTCATCTTGTTTAAGGCGTTACTCTGTTTTCATGAACTTAATACTCTAGATGCATGCTAGATAGCGGTCGATGAGTGGAGTCATAGTAGTAGATGCGGGCAGGAGTCGGTCTACTTGTCTCGGACGTGATGCCTATATACATGATCATACCTAGATATTCTCATAACTATGCTCAATTCTGTAAATTGCTCAACAGTAATTCGTTCACCCACCATAAGTACTTATGCTCTTGAGAGAAGCCACTAGTGAAACCTATGGCCCCCGGGTCTATCTTCATCATATTAATCTTCCAATACTTAGTTATTTCCTTTGCTTTTTTAGTTTGCCTTTATTTTTATTTGCATCTTTATGACAAAAATACCAAAAATATTATTTAATCATATCTATCAGATCTCACTCTTGTAAGTGACCGTGAAGGGATTGACAACCCCTTTTTGCGTTGGTTGCGAGGAGTTATTTGTTTTGTGCAGGTACGAGGGACTCGCGCGTAGCCTCCTACTGGATTGATACCTTGGTTCTCAAAAACTGAGGGAAATACTTACGTTACTTTGCTGCATCATCCTTTCCTCTTCAAGAAAATCCAACGCAGTGCTCAAGAGGTAGCACATGACTACACCAGTCAAAGCCGTTGTTGTAAGTCCTTAATCATCACGCCTTTTAACTACTACTTACTCTGACTTGTGCCTTGAACTGCATGGTTTGCAGCCAATGTCTATTACTCTTTTCAATTTTATACACAATTGTCTTAGCGTATCATTGCACCTTACAAGGTTTAAAAGAGAGGAGTGATGTTCCTTTGATCTTGATCTGTAATCTAGTTCCGTGCTGGACTTGCCCACACAATGTTACAATTGCATGTTTGTTTGTTCTAAGTTGTTTTGTGATATGAATGGTGTCATACTATGCTTACTGTATTATAAACTTTCTCTCTTTATCCTTAGCTGTCAATACAATGTGAAGAAATAGACAATACATTAGCCATGGTACATGGTCATATGTTTGGAACTTGGTTTTATTATATACTTTGCAGTAAAATACAACTAATATTTTACATGGATTCACCAGAATAAGTTCTATATATAGACCAAAGCTATTTTGTTTGGTTTTGCTGACTCCTTAATATCTTCTGTTCTGGTTCTACTAATGTAAAACTCAACTTTTCAGCACGCTATGGAAAAAATGGTGGAACCGCCACCTTCTGAAGGTGGCGAGGCAACTATAACCGCAATGTCAACTCTTGCTACAGTGGGTCAGTACCTGTCCACTAACAGTGCCAAAAGCACGTTCCTGCGTAATATTCGGTTGGTTGTTAAGGAAATCTCATCCAAACTTCCTCATGATCAAGATATGCAACTCAAAACAATGTTATATCTGCGCTCCATACACAAGTCCATTCCCTAACAGAGACCCTTTGTGAAACAAGGACAGACATTGTTCGATGTCGTCAAGATATGCATGGCTCTGAAACCAGACTATTAGACATTTGCTATGTTGTCCAGGAGCCTAGTAGAAATGAAGGTGAAGGTTATGGTGCTCCATCGGACAATACAACATGAAAACCTAACAGTCAGGTCAAAATGAACTGAGCTTCTGAACTTCTGGTGGTGCATTTATCTACCAGACTATTAACTTGTATGCCAACTTTCCTTTTGTTTTATAGTTGTAATTTGTTTTGTTGTGATACAAAATTTGTTCTTAACGTGCAGCCACCGGCTGAAGAAAATAGCAAGCCATTTTTGTATAGTGTAGGGTGTTCCCTATATTTGCACTAGTGGCGATCTTTGATGCCCAGTGGATGTAATCTGTGCAATCACCTTAATAGCCTAGCGTTAGCTTCGGGCTTATTTATTTCCTAGTCTTCTTTTTCCCTGGTTTGCTAGTGGCCACAACAACCATGGGCCATATACGGACCATGGTAAACTTGACCCTACTACAGTGTGTAGGATCCATGGGCCTCCTACGGGCCGTCAATAAATGGGCCTCCAACAGGGCCGTAGAATCGGTGGTCCTCAGGCCGTCGGATAAATGGGCCTACATGGGTCATAAATGGGCGTAATTGGTATCAGCACAGCATGGTAATGGGACATTAACAGGCCGGAGGACTGCAAAGGCTTAATTCTGTCAGAGGCATAACGGGTCGTTAATGGGCCAGAATATGGGACGGGATGGAAACGGCGCAACGGGTTAATAGGCCACAAACGGGCCGAATCTTGCCACGGGCCGAATTTGGCCCATTAGGTGAACAGGCCAGTAACGGGCCGAAAGTAATCGAGGGCCATAAAGGAGCCCAAGAACGTCTGGGCCGTCAGTAGGCCGAAAGCTAACATAGGCTGGAAACGGCCCATGTGAATCATGGGCCATTAATGGGTACAAAGAAATTTACTGTTCATTATGGGCTAGAGTCACCGTGGGCCTCTAAAGGGCTTAAAGATGCGAAAGGCCTCATATGGGCCGAAAGACGTCGTGGGCCATACATGAGACGAAAGTGAATAGGGCTGGTGTTATATTCGATGGCCCACATGACATTGTTGGGCCAATTTCGGGTAGTCCCTAACGGGCCTTGAGTTACCGGGCCGTAAAATGGGCTATTTGCGAAGAGACCGTTAACAGGCTTTTCATGGGCCAGCCCGCTAACTTTTGACCAAGTCAAACGGGCCGGAATTTGTAAGCTAAATGGGCCAGTGGTGGGCCGTCGCACGTGTCAACATATCATAGGTGCCTATCTGACCCACTAACAAGCTGACACGTGTTTCCTCCGGCCAATCAGAATTTTACACATGGAAAATTCCCATTAGTCCGGGCGGTTAACGGGTTATCAGATCCAAAACCGGGCCTGATAGCTTAACGGGGACCCATTATGGTGAATGCCACGTGTCAGTCGCCCTTGACGAAAGAACTTCTGTGACGCGCGATTTATCGTCATGGAAGTGGACACTTCCGTGATGATAATTTTGGTAACGTCATGGAACACTTCTACGACAGCACAGGTATGACTATCTTGATTCTGTCATAAAATCGTCATGGATGTACATGCATGACAAAAAACATGACCTACTGTGACAAACACGTATCATCACGGAAGTGTATTTTTTTGTAGTGCTACATGCATCTGAGCTTACAGATATTCACATCAAAGCCCGGAAGTTCACTTGGAGTAATGAGAAAAATGATCCCACCATGAGTAAACTTGATGACTTCTTCTTCAATGATGAGTGGGACATCGAGTTTGGCACTCAAACCCTTCATGCTCTTTCTTCGTCCCTCTCTAATCACTTCCCTTTATTGCTTGCTAATGATAAGGGCACAAGGTGTACCAAGTTCTTTCAGTATGAGAATTTCTGGATCAAAATCCCTATCTTCAAAAGGGTGGTCCAAGATACTTGGAATAAGGGGGTTGCCCATGTTGAGTCGTGTCATGTCCTTTTTTATAACTCAATAGAACCAGCCAGTAGCTTTGCAAGTGCCATAAAACTATTTTTGGTGATTCTAAAGTATAGATTCATATGACATCAGAGGTCATTCTTCGTTTGAACATTGCAAAGCGAATCAAGCTTCGAGTGATCATGAGAGAGATATTAGAAGAAGGCTCAAGAAGAAGGTCATCGGCAGTGCTGTCCTTGAGAGAATGCATACAAGACAAAGCTCGAGTATCACCAACCTTCAGGAGGAGGAGGCCAATACTCGTTTCTTGCACCTACATATCAATCACCAAAGACGGAAAGGTAATTGAAAGTATGGTCATGCCTTTAATTATGTTTCAACATTGACGACCATATATATAGGGGACTATTTAAGTTTCTCAAGTGTATACACAAGTGAAAGGATCGATATCGTTGACTAGAGGGATGGGGTGAGTAGGAAATTACCAATTTTTAGTTCTTTTTATCAAATTAGGCTTGACAATAAAGTAGGTTGTCTAGATATGCAACTAGGTGGACAACCTATATGACAAGCACAACAACAAGCTCCCAAGCAAGAACAAGATGTAAACACAATGTAAGCATGCAAAACTAAAGGTTAGAAGTACCACAAGTGGAGCGGGTGAAGATGAGGATATGTTACTGAAGTTCCTTCTCTTTATGGGGATGTATGTATCTGTTGGAGCGGTGTGGAGGAACAATGCTCCCCAAGAAGCCACTGGGGCAACTGATCCGGCTTGAGCTACGTCGGTATTTCCCCAAAGACGAAGGGTGATGCAGCACAACGACGGTAGGTATTTCCTTCAGTGATGAGACCAAGGTTATCGAACCAGTAGGAGAATCACGTGACACTAAGTAAACAGTACCTGCACACAAAGAAAAATACTTGCAACCCGACATGTTAAAGGGGTTGTCAATCCCTTTCGGGTAACGATGCCAGAAATTGTCGAGTTGACGGAATAAAAATATGATAGATTGGATAAATAGATCATGAATAAATGCAAAATAAAATAAAGTGCGGCAAGGTATTTTTGGGTTTTTGGATTAATAGATCTAAAAATAAAAGCGAATAAAAATAGATCTCGAAGGCAAATATAATAAAGAAGAGACTCGGGGGCCATAGATTTCACTAGTGGATTCTCTCAAGAAAAATATCATATGGTGGGTAAACAAATTACTGTTGGGCAAATGATAGAACTTCAAATAATCATGATGGTATCCAGGAAATGATTATTATATAGGCATCACGTCCAAGATTAGTAGACCAACTCCTGCCTGCATCTACTACTACTACTCCACACATCGACCACTATCCAGCATGCATCTGGTGTATTAAGTTCATGGAGAAATGGAGTAATGCAATAAGAACGATGACATGATGTAGACAAGATCTATTTATGTAGAAATAGACCCCATCTTTTTATCCTTAATAACAACGATATATACGTCTCGGTTCCCCTTCTGTCACTGGGATCAAGCACCGAAAGATCGAACCCATCACAAAGCACCTCTTCCCATGGCAAGAAAAATCAACCTAGTTGGCCTAACTAAAGCAAAGATTCAAAGAAGAAATACGAGGATATAAGTAATCATGCATATAGGAGATCAAAAGACTCAAATAACTTTCATGGATAAAAACATATATCTGATCATAAACTCAAAGTTCATCGGATCCCAACAAACACACCGCTAAAAGAGTTACATCAAATAGATCTCCAAGAGACCATTGTATTGAGAATCAAAAGAGAGAGAGGAAGCCACCAAGCTACTACCTACGGACCCATAGGTCTACAATGAAATACTCACGCATCATTAGAGAGGCGCCAATGAGGATGATGAACCCCTCGGTGATGGTGTCTAGATTGGAGCCCCTTCACCATTGAATGGATTCTCAACAAACCGATCAACTTTCTCTATGATGAATATGTGATAGTTTTGAGGTCCCGCATCTTCTTCAGGAGCAGCAACTTGAGACACGAGTGGTTGGACATGAGTAGTGGGAGGCAAAGGTTCCAATGGCTGCAAAAGTGTTGGAGCAAATTTAGCAACCTTCTTCAAAATAACTGCCTCATGGGCAATCTTTTTAGTGCAATCTATAGTAGGTTTGGGAGGTGCTGAGATTTTCGGCACTGGGGTTTTTGGATTGCTTCACTGGGCTTGGCAGTGCGCACCGGTGCATCCACGATCACCCTTGCAAGTTTATCGCATTAGGATGAGGAGTGATGTTGAGGTGTTGCTTCATCATAACTGTTGTGCCTCGAGTCTTACGAAGCTTAATTTTTAGAGCAACAAGAGGATAGTTCGGTTCGGTTTGGTCGAATCTGGCAAAGTGATTGAAGTGGCAATGCTGATGTAATCACTCACTACGGCATCAACTTCTTCTTGAGGACGAGGGGGATCATCATCATTCGAAGGATTTTCTGGATCAGCATCCTCAACTGGTTGTTTCTCTTTCTTGTGGCCAAGCTCCTTTTTATTCGAAGAACCTAATCCATTTTTTCGTGCTTGTGTTTGGATTAGCCTTCATCAAGACCAGGAGCTTCGCACTAATCGAGATCTTCCTTCATCAAACAAAGGTTTTCCTACTCTCGTGCCCGGTCTCTTAATTCTTTGCAGCCCGCCTTTCAATATTTCTGGTTTGCTTGGCATGTTCTTGAGGAAAATCAGTTTGGGTCATTCGAGAGGATGGATCAACATCAGCTGGAGGAGGAGGTCTTTCATTCAAATCATTTGTTTTTAGCGGCCATATTGCATGATAGTCCCCCCATGGAGGATCTTCATACACGACACCGGGTTTGACAAACCTGGCACGATGCCTCGTCAACACCGTCTTCTTCCTGGCACACTACTGCGTCCCTGACTACACGACGCTTCCTTGCGCTGTTGCGCCCGTGGCTCCATGGCGGACACCTCAACACCGGCCACCTGTTGGAAATATGAGCAATTTACCGAATGATTTTATTAACAGAAATACTAGATAAAGCACGACTAGTATAGAAATGATAAAACAAGTCATGCAATTTGACAAAGAGAAGGTAAACAACATCTTCATATATGAACTGTAACTAAACACATCTAGAGCAGACAGTATAGCAAGTTGCATATATGAAACAAAGTGTAACATATCTAGGGAAAACACTAGAACAAGGAACTGTAGCAGGGCATCCAATAGAAAGAGGAAGAACACGTATGGGACAGCAACAGCAGAAGCGCTGGACTTGGGGACAGTGTCCTCGCCAGCCATGTCATCGAGGAGGTTGTCGATGTCGGGGAAGAAGTCGTCGTCGGGGAAGTAGTCGTCGGAGTCCGGGGCGTCTGTGACGAAGAAGTCAGTAGTCGCCCTGAGCGCTCCCCAAAAACCTTATCACCCTTCTCCCGTACAGGACTCAAAGAGGTGGGGTTTCAGAGGCCTACTGTCCCGACCTGCGATGCACGCCGCAAGCCAGTATGGGGAAGATCATAGCAGCAGCGCAGTGCTCAGGAACTTTGTGGCGAGAGGAAGAGGATCTTCTGGTGCGTATCTCTGAGAGGAGCGACCTCCCTTTTATAGGCGCAAGAGAAGGAGGCGAGAGGCTGTGCCGGGAGCTGAAGGGAACGAGGGAGACGAAACGAACAGGCAGCAGGCGAAGAGGTGCGCTGTTCGTATTCAATCTCCACTACAGCAAAATGTTTCAGCTTCCGCGTGACCTTTCGTATACCCGTCGTGTGTGGCAAAAATTTATACATTGGCTCGGCTCATTTCTGCGGCGTGGTGCGTCGTGATGAGGCGTGGCGTGGTGTGGTGTGGCGAGGCGGGCGGCGATAGAGGAGCGTGCGTGGATGTCTCTCTTGTTCTCATCCTCATACATGTAAAGAAAGAGCCTCCCTTATAAAGAGGTCCAACTCCCTCTAAACTAGCAATGTGGGACTAAACTTTAGTTCCACCTCTTGCCTTGCACGAATGGGCTGCGTGGGCCTCTAGGATTTATTAGGAATTTCTGAAACTGCTATTGGGCTAGGCACAAAATAGGCAAAATTCCAGCAATCCCCCACCAGATCCCAGAGGCACACAAAATTTGCCTTTGGTTCCAAAACACTGTTTTATATACCAGTACTGTAGTGGAGACTGTTAACTTGAACTTCCACCTAGAACTCTATGCTACACTAGTAAGCAACTTGAACAGTGGACTGGGCCTTGAACTGCAAGTTTTCTGCGAATCTAGCTTCACATAAAGCCTTGACCGATACTTGGCTACCGTGGGTCTTCTCCGCGGGTGGAGCTTATGCGTCATACTCTGAGACCTTTCACGAGTTTACTAGAGAGAACCCTACTCTCATAGATTGCGACGTTTAACAATGAGACTCATATAGGTGCGTTCTTCAAAAGATGTTCTCTAGGACGACATCTCTGCTTCAGTGAGCCACTTAGAACACATTAATATGTACATCAACCTGCCATGCAGATTAGGATAGTATTGCATCTTCATGGAGTGGTATTGTTAATAATAAGGATACTCTCCTCTCAGTTGACCAATAGCTTGTCTTCCACATCTAATTCACTAGATCTCCGATCACATAGACTAGGTTACCACTATGAACAACTCATATTGTGGGTCTCATACCCATCTCCCTGGATGCATTATCTATCACATTACGTGATAGACCCTTAGTGAAAGGATCTGCCAGATTTTTAGACGTTTGGATATAATACAATGCAATAACTCTGGAGTTTCTCATTTTCCTGACAGACTTTAACCTTCTCTGAATGTGTCTTGGTGACTTCAGGTTATCCTTTGAGCTTCTCACTTTCGTGATTACAGTTTGATTGTCGTAGTTCATAAGGATACCTGGTACAGGTTTCTCAACAACCGGCAAGTCATTCAAGAGCCGATGAAGCCAATCTTCTTTGACCGTAGTTGTATCTAGTGCTGTGAGTTCTGCTTCCATTGTTGACCTCGTTAAGATGGTCTGTGAGGGATTCCTGGACTAAGGGGTCCTTGGACGTCCGGCCTGTTATCTATGGGCCGGACTAATGGGCTGTGAAGATCGAAGACCATACTCGTGTCCGGATTGGACTCTGCTTGGCGTGGAAGGCAAGCTTGGCGACCGAAGATTCCTTTTTATGTAACCTACTCCACATAAACCCTAGATCCCCTTGGTGTCTATATAAACTGAAGGGGATAGTCCGGAAAGGACACCACATATACTCATTACCATATTCATAGGCTAGACTTCTAGGGTTTAGCCATTACGATCTCGGGGTAGATCAACTCTTGTAATACTCATATTCATCAAGATCAATCAAGCAGGAAGTAGGGTATTACCTCCATAGAGAGGGCCCGAACCTGGGTAAACATCGTGTCCCCCGTCTCCTGTTACCATCAATCCTAGACGCACAGTTCGGGACCCCCTACCTGAGATCCGCTGCTTTTGACACTGATATTAGTGCTTTCATTGAGAGTTCCACTATGTCGTCGGCAGAAGGCTCGATGGTCCCTTCGATCGTCAATAATGACGCTGTCCAAGGAGGAACCTTCCTCCCTGGACAAATCTTCATATTCGGCGGCTTCGTACTATAGGCCAACTCGCTTGGCCATCTGGTGCAGATCGACAGCTACGCCCCTGGCCATCAGGTCAGATTCGGAAGCCTGAATTATGTTGCGGACGTCCGTGGAGATTTGATCTTCAACGGATACGAGACCGTGGCAACCGCTCCCCGTCGCCTCGATGAACATGGCCTAAACCTGTCATCAGGCCGCATCCAGGAGATAGGTCATGTAACAGCTCTGGCCTTAAATCCGGAGTAGATCAAGTCGCCCGAAGACGGGAAGCTCAACCCCAACACGAGAGCTACCGATTCCGCGGCGCTGGAGCCGCACGCAGATTCCACTACATACGGTGTCCGCATCAACAGAACCTCGGACTCGCGTCCGATGTCGAACTTCGAACCCTGTGAGCCCGCGTATACCGAACTCGATCGGTTATCGATCCTCAAGTTCAGCGCCCCAGATGTCTTCCAACACTCGCCCATGGGTGACATGCTAAACTCGCTAAAAACCAATCACTGGCAAGCGACCCGTCGCCGAAGTATGTTCGGTTCCAACTCTCTGCGGACGATGGAGAATTTTGTTTCCCATCCGCTGCCCACTTCGTAGCCACTATTGAAGACCTAACCAACACGCCCGACCCCTGCCCCGAACACATCGACGTTTTGGACGATGATGAGGGGCAAGGCCAGAGCTCATTACCCGTTCGACACGGGAAGACCACTTCCTGGTATGACATGTGTATGAAAGACACACCTCATGGCACTCTCGAGGATGACAAGAAGGATCTGGTCGAGAACAAACCGCCTGGCACACAGCTCGGAAACCGGCACCCTAGGCCACATCACCCAAGAGAAAACACTGCCAACACCAGAGAAGATGACACCCCGGACAACAAAGACCCTGCTGAGGTAGAATCCAAGCAGGATGAACAGGAAGGCGGGCAGGACAGCTCTGATGAACAGACCACATACGGGGACTCGGAGGACAGCAATTATCTCCCACCCTCCGAGGAAGAGGAGATCCTCGACGAAGAAGACTTTATCATACCCAAGGAACCTCTCGAGCAGGAGCGCTTTAAATGCCAGCTTATAGCCACTGCAAGGAGCCTAAGAAGGAAGCAGCTGCAGCTTCAAGCAAGCCAAGAGTTGCTCAAAGATAGATGGACCGAGGTCTTGGCCTCCGAAGAACACGGCCTTAGCATCCCAGTCAAAAGCCACCCAAAGAATAGGTGGCCCTCTCAATACGATGGCAGGGCGATGGAGCCCATACCACCATCGAATAATGTGGCAAGCCGACCACAGTTCGGTCAAGTCAAAGCAGCAGCCCAAGCAGAGCACCATACCAACCCATCCGGCCGTCAAAACAAAACAGCTCGGAGGAATACCTGCGATATCAACCAATACACTGAGGGTAGAGCAGGACGTACACGATCGACGTACAGATCACAAAGATATGTCCCGAGCGACGATGATAGTCACCTATTCGGACGCTATAAAGCCGACCATGCCCGGGCCGTACACCATAAACGGAACCTGCCGGAGGTGCTTCATAGTGTGGCCCAACATAGAGGAGCCGTACACCCTCTCTGCTTCACTAACGAAGTAATGGAGCCTGAATTCCTAGACGGGTTTAAACCGATTAACATTGAATCATACGATGGAACAACAGATCCCACGGTATAGATCGAGGATTATCTCCTTCATATTCACATGGCCCGTGGAGACGATCTCCATGCCATTAAATACCTACCTCTCAAGCTCAAAGGGCCAGCTCGGTACTGGCTAAACAGTTTGCCAGAAAATTCCATTGGCAACTGGGAAGATTTGGAAGACGCCTTCCGAGGCACTTTCCAGGGAACATATGTCTGGCCATTATACGATGATGACTTAAGTCACATTGTCCAGGAGCCCGGTGAGTCAGCCAGGGAGCTCTGGACCAGGTTCTTAGTAAAAAAAGAATCAAATTGTCGACTGTTCGGACGTGGAATCCCTTGCGGCCTTAAGACACAGCGTCCGGGACGAATGGCTAGCGCGTCACCTCGGCCAGGAAGGACCAAAATCCATGGCAGCCCTTACCGCTCTAATGACCCGCTTCTGCGCGGGAGAAGACAACTGGCTGGCTCGTAAAAGCAACGACGCCAGCAGCCCAGGCACCTCTGAAATCCGAGATGGCAACGGCAAGCCACGACAAACCGAACACAACAGTCGCAGTAATATACACGACACAGCGGTGAACGCCGGATTTCACAATCCAAAGCCCGGTCAACGGAAGAATCCACTAAAGGCAAACCAGGATGGACCATCCACCCTCGACAGGATATTGGACCGACCTTGTCAGATTCACGGTCAACCTGATATGCCAGCTAATCATACCAACCGAAACTGTTGGGTCTTCAAGTAGGCAGACAAGCTTAACGCTGATCACAAGGGGAGGAGGCCACCAGGCGATTAGGATGACGGATCGGCTCGCCAGCAGAACGCCAAGGGCCAGAAATAGTTTCCCTCCGACATTCGACTACTCCGGGAACGCGAATAGCAGTCCGTCTTCCGCCACCCACATACTGTACTGGCAAAGTTTGCACCACGCGCACATCACTATGCACTCAAGATACCATGGGCATCGGCGGAAGCATAATACGGACACCCTGCAAGCATTCCCGTAACATTTTCTATCTGCTTACTTTATTTTTTATGTATCATCCCTAAATAACAGGTGACCAGCCGGACAGCATCTACAACGGACTCTGTCGGAGTCCGGATCCATATGCTCACCTAAGGGGCTACTTTCATTAAGGATTCCCCTCCCCGAGGATGGGCGACGTAGACGTGCGATAGGAGGTCCAAAAATAACTTTTTGTGGACCACACTCTTTATTCCGAGCCTGTACTATGCCCTCTTTCCTCTGATCCCGACCCCGTGCATATCAAATAGCCGGGTCCGCAGTCTTTTCTTTATTATTATTATTATTATATATACAAATTTATCATTGGCACATCGCTTCGTTCTCAGTAAGTCTCCACCGAACTGATCTTCCATACTCTTTTAAGGACGGCCTTAACGGATGCCCTGCAGATACACCTCGGCATACCCTGCCAGGGGTTCGGCATGGGAACGAATGAGCTGCCAGTAAAAGTCCAAACATCTCTATAGCGTACTTCGGCGTCACAAGTTTGGTCTTATATGCATAAGCTCCGAATCATTGTCTTGGGTCAATAGTTGGGTTGCCCGGCTCCTATCTTTGCTACCCTATGTTCCGCCCTATCGACTAGGGTAGTAAAGCGAGAACTACTGCGATTGTGCCCTGGCCTAGACCGGATGAGCACCTCAGTAGAGAAAGTCGAAAACTGACTGTCATGATGCGGCGAGAGCTGGTCAACCACTTGACAACATGTTGGAATCCTTAGTGATTCTCCGTGTAACACGAAGGATCTTTTTCAGATCAGATACGCAAGGCATCACACACCGCATATACACTAGGGGCTATGTCGTAGCCCCACCATAAAACTTCTATGGTTAAGTGAAAGTGTTAACGCCTTATAGTCCGATTGCCTGGTTCGCCGCATTATCACCTCCCTCATGGACCAAGACATTGGATAAAGAGTGATTAAATTCTTTTACGAACACCCCTATACTTCCTACGAGGGGGCTGAAGCCGACGACTGGAAAACTTTCAGATTATATTCAAACAACCACACAGGAGGAATTCAAGCTTTCGAGCAAAACACAAATAGATTAACTATAAAGTTGTCTTTTACAATCATCATACACCTCACTCGAACATTATGTTTTTCGAACATTGACCCTCTATCAAGCGGGCGGCCTCAAGGACGTCTTCAAAGTAACTCTCCGGTTCCGAACGGTTCCTGCCCCCGGGCAGACCCTTCGTAGCAACGTCGACGGCCTTCATCTTTCACCAAAATGTCTTGACTCGGGCAAGGGCCATCCGTGCACCTTCAATGCATGCCAATCACTTAGCAGCATCGATTCACGGCGCAGGCTTGGTTGGCCACAGCCGGATCATAACATCCTTCATGGCAGCGCCAGATACCCTATGAAGTTCGGCCCATTGGGACATCTGCTCATTAAGCAGCAGCGGGCGCTTAGACGCACCGAACTGTGACCAAAAAAGCTTCTCCGTCGCATATCCAGCTCGTGCTTGGTAATACCGCGCTGCATCGGAAGAACTCTTCGGCAAGTCCAAATACTCGTCCGGAGAACTCCACACTTGGTTCAGCTGACCATAGTCCGGGTTGCCGAACTTAGTCTGCAGCAGAAAAGGCTTTCCAGCCACTATCTCTTTCGCATGCCGAACCTCCTCACGGAGTGCTCTGGACTCTGATCGCGCTTCTCTTGCCTCCTATCGGTCCTTATCAAGTTCAGCCGTTAAGGCTTCATTCTCCTTCTCAAGAATTTCGCAGCGGCCAGTGGCATTCTCCAAAGCAAGTGTCATTGTGGATACCTTCTCCTCGACCTGGCATCGTGCAGCTTGTTCGGCCTTCAATTCAACCGATGCCTCTTTAGCAGCAGCATCACTAAGGCGGACCCGCTCCTTGGCCCAGACTAGCTCCACCCGAAGAACCTCCACGGCGGCAGCACCATCTGCTTTGTATGCACATTTCATATACAACACTTTCCTGCGTCAAGCACACTGGTGTAAAGAATGCTCAAAATACGTACCTTGCGAGTCATCAAGACGCCTGTTGATCAATGCAATGTCATCCTCCGCAATATCCAGCTTTTGTTGTAGTTCGGCCACTTCCATACTCTGGGCAGCCATAGGAGGGGCAGCAGCCTGTATTTCAAATTAATCCAAGGTTAATACATGAGCATATCTCTTTGATCCTCCGATCGCTTCCTTCGAAAGACAATCCGAGTCTCAGGGGCTACTGCATATACAACAGGTGCATTCTGTCAATAAAATTCAATTGACAAAACTACATCACAAACCTCAAAACCTCTCAGAAGGCTTGTAAAAGCATCGTTGAATCCACTCTTCGCGGATAGAATCCTTTTAACCACCGTAGCCATCAAAGTACGGTACTCTTCTGAAAGGGATGCTCCTCGTAGCAAGTCCGTCAGCGGCTCCGGCACCCTTGGGTCTTCGGAAACCACTGCCGAAGTACGGCCTTCCCGTGAAGGATCCCACCTGCTTACCTCCAGAATCATCTCCAGCTGTAAACCGGATGGTTCAGGGACTCCAATCTTGATCCCGGAACCTCGAGTGGCAGAGGCGTCGCCTTCAGGTAACGCCTTCTCCATTTCTTGTACCACTTGGTGTTCGGGAGGAGCCCTTCGGGACGATACCTCGGTATCATCCCCCCTATCGGGTGATGGGGCTGGAGAAGGCGTATCACTCCCCATCATCTCCAGAAGAAGATCTCCCGAGGAGGAGAAGATTGAGAAACACCAGGTGTTAACCTGCATGGATGAACATATATCGGATGATTACTTCACTAGTAGGAAAAGAATGAGGTGCCCCAGCCACGCTTACATTTTGCCGTGAGGTTCGTCCTCGTCATCGTTCGCCCGGCCCAAGCCGCTCGATGATGGTGTCTTTCCCTTCTTGGAAGGCTTCCCCTCCTGACCTTCGGAGGTTGCCCTCTTCTTGCCTTGGAAGGCTCCCTCTGCACTTTTGCCCTTGGGTAAAAGGGTTTTGGTTTCCCCGAATGCGGCCACCTGGTACGGTGTTGGAACCAGCATCCTCGTCAGCAGGTCGATCGCAGGGCCTTCGGGAAGAGGCGCCGGACACCAGATCAGCACCGCTTTCTTTATCCAGTCCTGTACAGGGACGAATTGTTCAATATCTTGTTAAGAGATACCTGAATGGAAGGTGCTTGGATACCAAATACTTAACGAAGTGTCCGGATGATTGCAGTCAAGGCCAACGTCTTCGGTGGTGTCCGGCTATTGCTCTCGTTCCCCGAAATATAATTTCCACATTTCTTCGTGCGTAGCACCGAAGAAGTGTTGTAGGGCCCGCTGTCCTTCTGGGTTAAACTCCCACATACGAAGAGGCCGCCGCTGACATGGCAGGATCTGGCGGACTAGCATTATTAGAACGACGTTCACAAGATCGATGCCCTTCTCAATAAGGCTTCGGATGCGACTTTACCGAGTCTGCAATTCATTGACGGATCCCAGTCCAATCCCTTATTGACCCATGAAGCAAGCTCAACTAGAGGGTCGGGTCGAAACGTGGGTGTAGCCGCCCACTTGGAGCTCCGCGGCTTGTTGACATAAAACCACCCCTGCTGGTACAGGTCTGAAGATTTGGCGAAAGATCCTTCGGGCCAAACCGCGCCGGCCAGTTTTCCTATTATGACGCTGCCGCACTCCGCCTGCCCCTCCTCTGCCACCTGCAGCCTCACATCAAAGGTCTTGAGCCACAAACTAAAGTGCGGAGGAGTCCGGAGCAAGGCCTCACATGTGACGATAAATGTCGAGATGAGGAGAATAGAGTCCGGGGTCAGACGTGAAAATCTAGCCCATAGTAAAACATGAGCCCCGGATGAAGGGGTTAAGCACAAACCCTAGCCCGTGAAGGAAGTGAGACAAAAATACAACCCTCTCGCCAGATATGGGGGTCGGTATGACTTGCCCTTGCGCCGGAAGCCAATGAAAGATTTTCGAGATCAGGTACCTCGCTACGCGAAGCTCCGCAATGTACTCCTCTATGACAGAAGAAGCCACCCACCGGCCCTGACGGTTGGATCCGGACATGACTAAGGCTGGTGGTGATTGGAACCCAAGGGTTGGAACTTGGGGTGGCTGGGGTTGAGGAAGGAGCAAGCGCCTCTCCCAGGGTCTCTAAACTTACCTATCACCAAGGAGTTGTACCCAGGGGACGGTTGGGTTACTCACGCCTGCATTAATGAAAATCATGTAAAGAAGGGACACGATCTCTACCCTGACGAGACGTGCCAGTAAAACCACACCCCAAGACGTGGGGCGGCTCGCTAGCTGATGGTTGGAAATAGCAACCGGGCAGGCATGATGTGATGTCATAAACAATTATCAACAAGTTGAGCTCATGGGATATTATACTCTCTACACACAGGTCCGGATATACTTACTTCGCCCGAAGACTGTTCTAGAGTTCAGAAGGAGGGAACCCGCCTTGCAATGCCGAAGACAAATCTGTGCGCCGGACTCCTCGTCATTGAAGCCAGGTTCAGGGGCTACTGAGGGAGTCCTGGACTAAGGGGTCCTCGGACGTACGGCCTGTTATCTATGGGCAGGACTGATGGGCTGTGAAGATCGAAGACCATACTCGTGTTCGGATTGGACTCTGCTTGGCGTCGAAGGCAAGTTTGGCGACCGAAGATTCCTTTTTATGTAACCGACTCCATGTAAACCCTAGATCCCCTTGGTGTCTATATAAACCGAAGGGGATAGTCCGGAAAGGACACCACATATACTCATTACCATATTCATAGGCTAGACTTCTAGGGTTTAGCCATTACGATCTTGGGGTAGATCAACTCATGTAATACTCATATTCATCAAGATCAATCAAGCAGGAAGTAGGGTATTACCTCCATAGAGAGGGCCCGAACCTGGGTAAACATCGTGTCCTCCGTCTCCTGTTACCATCGATCCTAGACGCACAGTTCGGGACCCCCTACCCGAGATCCGCCGGTTTTGACACCGACAGTATGCTTGCAAGACTTCAGAGAAACATCGCCACCTCCATGAGTGAATACATATCCGCTCGTGGCCTTTATCTCATCAGCATCCGAGATCTAGTTTGATTCACTATACCCTTCAAGCACCTTTGGGTGCCTGGTGTAGTGAATTCCATAATTCGCAGTGCCTTTCAAATAACGCAAAACTCTCTCTAGAGCTCTCCAATGCACATCTCCTGGTTTTGAGACAAACCGACTCAGTGTGCTAACAAGAAAAGAGATGTCAGGTCTTGTAGCACTGGCTAAGTACATAAGCGAGCCAATAATCTGAGAATATTTCAATTGATCTCTAACAATTCTTTGATTCTTTCGAAGTAACACACTCGAATCATATGGTGTTGGAGAGGTCTTGCAGTCACTATAGCCAAAGCGACTCAAGATCTTTTCCACATAGTGAGATTGAAGCATTGTAATCCCACCATCATCGTCTCTCAACAACTTGATGTTCAGAATGACATCAGCCACTCCTAAATACTTCATCTCAAAGCAGCGAGATAGGAAATCCTTGACCTCCTTAATAACATTTAGATTTGTTCTGAAAATCAGTATGTCATCAACATACAAGCAAAGGATGACTCCCTCGCCCCCACCATGGCGATAGTACACACATTTATCAGCTTCGTTTACAACAAAGCCTGCAGCTGTTAAAGTTCTTTCAAACTTCTCATGCCACTGTTTGGGTGCTTGCTTGGGTCCATACAAAGACTTCAGCAACTTGCACACTTTTCCTTCCTATCCATCTAGTACAAACCCATCTGGTTGTTCCATATGAATTTCCTCGTCCAACTCTCCATTTAGGAAAGCAGTCTTAACATCCATTTGATGAATGAGAAGACCATGTGAGGCAGCTTGTGAAAGTAGAACTCAAATAGGGGTCAGTCAAGCCACAGGTGAGTAAGTATCAAAGAAGTCTTCCCCTTCCTTTTGGGTATAACCCTTAGTCACGAGCCGAGCCTTGTACTTTTCAATAGTACCATTAGGCCTAAGCTTCTTCTTGAATACCCATTTGCATCCTATAGGTTTGCACCCATAAGGATGATCAGTTATCTCCCAAGTTTCATTCGCCAAGATGGAATCCATCTCGCTACGAACCGCTTCCTTCCAGTAGTCAGCATCTTCAGATGCATAGGCCTCTGAAATAGAACTGGGAGTGGCATCTATGAGATACATAAGAAAATCATCACCAAAGGACTTTGCAGTCATCTGTCTCTTGCTCCTAGTAGGAACTTTATTGTTCTCCACAGGATTTTCAAAGTGTTCCATCAAAATGGCAGGTTCGGTAATTGTAACCGGTTCCTGATTCGGTGAACTAGGCATCTCCTGATTAGATGAGGTAGCCATATCCTTCATTGGGAAGATATCTTCAAAGAAAGTCGCATCATTCGACTCCATGATCGTACCGGCATGCATGTCAGGTACCTCAAATTTTACAACCAAGAATCTATAACCGATGCTATGAAAAGGCATATCCCAGGAAAACACAATCCACGGTCTTTGGTCCAAGCTTGCGCTTCTTTGGAATTGGCACATTGACTTTCGCCAAACAACCCCAGGTTCGTAGATAAGAGAGTTTTAATCTTTTCTTACCCCATTCCTCGAATGGAGTTATCTCTTTATTCTTTGTGGGAACTTGGTTTAGGACATGACATGCAGTCAATATCACCTCCCCCACCATGCCTTGGAGAGACCCGATGTGTCTATGATACGTCTCCATCGTATCTACTTTTCCAAACACTTTTGCCCTTGTTTTGGACTCTAACTCGCATGATTTGAATGGAACTAACTCGGGCTGACGCTGTTTTCAGTAGAATTGCCATGGTGTTATTTTTGTGCAGAAATAAAAGTTCTCGGAATGACCTGAAAATCAACAAAGAATTATTTTGGAATATATAAAAAATACTGGAAGGAAGATCCACATCAGGGGGGCCTCCACCTGTCCACGAGGGTGGGGGCGCGCCCTACCCCCCTGGGCGCGCCCCCCTGCCTCGTGGGCCCCCTAACGCTCCACCGACCTCAACCCTGACTCCATATATTCACATTCGGGGAGAAAAAAACCAGACAGAAGGATTCATCACGTTTTACGATACGGAGCCGCCGCCAAGCCCTAAACTCTCCCGGCAGGGGTGATCTGGAGTCCATTCGGGGCTCCGGAGAGGGGAATCCATCGCCATCGTCATTGTCAACCTTCCTCCATCACCAATTTCATGATGCTCACCGCCGTGCGTGAGTAATTCCATCGTAGGCTTGCTGGACGGTGATGGGTTGGATGAGATTTATCATGTAATCGAGTTAGTTTTTGTTAGGGTTTGATCCCTAGTGTCCACTATGTTCTGAGATTGATGTTGCTATGACTTTGCTATGCTTAATGCTTGTCACTAGGGCCCGAGTGCCATGATTTCAGATCTGAACCTATTATGTTTTCATCAATATATGAGAGTTCTTGATCCTATCTTGCAAGTCTATAGTCACCTACTATGTGTTATGATCCGGCAACCCCGAAGTGACAATAATCGAGACCACTCCCGGTGATGACCGTAGTTTGAGGAGTTCATGTATTCACTATGTGTTAATGCTTTGGTTCGGTACTCTATTAAAAGGAGGCCTTAATATCCCTTAGTTTCCAATAGGACCCCGCTGCCACGGGAGGGCAGGACAAAAGATGTCATGCAAGTTCTTTCCATAAGCACGTATGATTATATTCGGAATACATGCCTACATTACATTGATGAATTGGAGCTAGTTCTGTGTCACCCTATGTTATGACTATTACATGATGA
The DNA here is from genome assembly GCF_003073215.2 of Triticum urartu. Lineage (NCBI taxonomy): Eukaryota > Viridiplantae > Streptophyta > Magnoliopsida > Poales > Poaceae > Triticum > Triticum urartu. Next base: position 234,557,172 of record NC_053023.1, on the reverse strand, counting down.
ACCGCATCCGGAATAATTCTCCATCACCGATCCATTGCCTACGAGCTTTCCATATATTGTTCTTCGCTTATTAACTTTTCCGTTGCTATTGTTATCATCACTATAAAACACCAAAAATATTACTTTTGCTACCGTTACTTTTGCTATCGTTACCACTACTATCATATTACTTTGCTACTAAACACTTTGCTGCAGATATTAAGTTTCCACGTGTGGTTGAATTGACAACTCAGCTGCTAATACTTGAGAATATTCTTTGGCTCCCCATGTGTCGAATCAATAAATTTGGGTTGAATACTCTACCCTTGAAAATTGTTGCGATCACCTATACTTGTGGGTTATCAAGACTATTTTCTGACGCCGTTGCCGGGGAGCATAGCTCTATTCTTTGAGTCACTTGGGATTTATATCTGCTTATCATTATGAAGAACTTGAAAGATCCAAGAACCAAGATTTATCCCTCAACTACGAGGGGAGGTAAGGAACTGCCATCTAGCTCTGCACTTGATTCACCTTCTGTTTTGAGTAAGCTTGCGATAGCTAAACCTGCTTCTGCTATTAATTCTGATATGTCGCATGTTATTGATGATGCCACTTCTGCTATGCATGATACTTATGATGAAACTACTTCTATGCTTGATACTACTGTGCCACTTGGTGAATTTCTTGATGAACAACTTGCTAGGGCTAGAGAGAATGAAATTATTGAAACTGATAATATTGATGAAAGTGATGATGAAGATTCTCCCCCTAGATATGAATTACCTATTGTGCCTGAGGGCTGTGTTATGGATGAAGAAACTGCTAGAGACTTGCCTGCAATGATAAAAGTGATCTTAAGAAACTATTAGCTAAGCTGAAACAAAAAACTCTGAATGCTAGAATGAAATGTGATCCTGCTTATGCTACTTCACCTATATTTGTAACTGATAAGGATTATGATTTCTTAGTTGATCCTGAGATAATTACTTTAGTTGAATCTGATCCTTTCTATGGCTATGAATCTAAAACTGTTGTGGCACATCTTACTAAATTAAATGATATAGCCACCTTGTTCACTAATGATGAGAAAACTTGCTATTATTATATCCTTAAATTATTTTCGTTCTCATTAAAGGGTGATGCTAAGATATGGTTTAATTCTCTTGATCCTGGTTGTGTGCGTAGTCCCCGGGATATGATTTATTACTTCTCTGCTAAATATTTCCCTGCTCATAAGAAACAAGCTGATTTAAGGGAAATATATAATTTTGTGCAAATTGAAGAAGAGAGTCTCCCACAAGCTTGGGGGGGGGGGGCTTCTCCAATTACTTAATGCTTTGCCTAATCATCCTCTTAATAAAAATGAAATACTTGATATCTTTTATAATGGACTAACTGATGCTTCCAGAGACCACCTGGATAGTTGTGCTGGTTGTGTTTTCAGGGAAAGAACACCAGATGAAGTTGAAATTCTATTGAATAATATGTTGACCAATGCTTAGATGAGTTTGATAACTTTATGGTTAAGCAAGAACACTTCAATGCTTATTTTGGTAGAGAATTAAAACACAGTGCTTATTTGATTGAACACTTGAGTAATTATATGGCTAATGTTAAAGGTGAACTAAAACTTATTAGTAAACATGCTTCTATGGTTACCACTCAAGTAGAACAAGTACTTAAAGCTTAGAATGATCTGCTCAATGAATTAAATAGTAAGAAAACTGATAATGCTGTTAGAGTTATGACTAGAGGTGGTAAAATGACTCAGGAACCTTTGTATCCAGAGGGCCATCCTAAGAGAATTGAGCAAGATTCTCAGAGAAATAATATTGATGCACCTAGTCCTTCTAAAAGGAAGAAAAAGAAAAATGATAGGACTTTGCGTGCTTCTAGTGAACCTGTTGTTGACATACCTGAGAATCCCAATGATATTTCAATTTCTGATGCTGAAACATAATCTGGTAATGAACATGAACCTAGTGATAATGTTAATGATGATGTTCATGTTGATGCTCAACCTAGTAATGACAATGAATTAGAGATTGAACCTGTTGTTGATCTTGATAACCCACAATCAAAGAATCAACGTTATGATAAGAGACACTTTGTTGCTAGGAAGCATGGTTAGGAAAGAGAACCATGGGTTCAGAAACCCATGCCTTTTCCTCCTAAACCATCCAAGAAAAAGGATGATGAGGATTTTGAGCGCTTTGCTGAAATGATTAGACCTATCTTTTTGCGTATACGTTTGACTGATATGCTTAAAATGAATCCTTATGCTAAATATATGAAGGAAATTGTTACAAATAAGAGAAAGATACCGGAAGCTGAAATTTCCACCATGCTTGCTAATTATACTTTTAAGGGTGGAATACCAAAGAAACTTGGAGATCCAGGAGTACCAACTATACCATGCTCCATTAAAAGAAACTATGTTAAAACTGCTTTATGTGATCTTGGAGCCGGTGTTCGTGTTATGCCTCTCTCTTTATATCGTAGACTTGATTTGAATAAGTTGACACCTACTGAAATATCTTTGCAAATGGTTGATAAATCAACTGCGGTACCTATTAGTATTTGTGAGGATGTGCCTGTTGTGGTTGCAAACGTTACTGTTTTAACAGACTTTGTTATTCTTAATATTCCCGAGGATGATAGTATGTCTATTATTCTTGGAAGACCCTTTTTGAATACTGCAGGGGTTGTTATTGATTGCACCAAAGGTAATGTCACTTTTCATGTTAATGGTAATGAGCATACGGTACACTTTCCGAGGAAACAACCTCAAGTCCATAGTATCAATTCTATTGGAAAAATTTCAACCATCACTATTGGAGGTTTTGAATTTCCTCTTCCTACTGTCAAGAAGAAATATGATATTCTTATTGTTGGGGACATGCATATCCCCGTTGAGGTAACTTAATGTTATTCGAAAATTCTCCGGTTTCATGTTATTCGAAATGAGTTTGTTAATAAGACATGATCAACCTTATTAGTGGATTCCTTTTGATGAGCATGAGATGGATGGATTTAGAAAGCACAACTCTCTGTACCCTCTGTTTACTTTCTGTTATTTATATTAAATAAAGCAAATATAATATTTTTCTGTCTGTTTTCTGAATTATCCATGCAATAAAAAATACCCCGGAAATAAAAGTTCTCCAAATGCCCTAAAATTTAAATATGATTTTTTCTAGAATATTTGAGAATATCTGGCAGTGAGAACACACAAGGGGGAGCAAGCACCTAGCCACGAGGGTCCAGGGTGCGCCCCCTGCCTCGTGGGCCCAGTGTGGCTCCCCTCCACTTATTCCAGCTACCACACACTCCTTCTTCCTCCAAAAAACATCACTAGCCAGCTCAAACCCGAGTCCAAGCTCATCTTGCTGCCATTTTCGATCTCCTTGCTCAAAGCTCCATTCATAAAACTGTTTTGGGGGATTGTTCTTTGGTATGTGATTCCTCCAATGGTCCAATTAGTTTTTGTTCTAGTGCTTTATTCATTGCATATTTTTGCTGCTTAGGTGACCATGTTCTTGAGCTTGCACGTCAAATTTATGTGGTCAAAAGTAGTTTTAATGCATGATATTGTCTCTAGGCACTTGTAGGAGTCGTTGCTATCAATTTTGTTGAGTTTGGTTCACTTTTTTGAAGTTACTAAAAAATTCAGATATTTTCAAAAAAGGATGAAGAGATTTTTGAGGGGCTCATCGAGCCGAAGCTCGAAAGATAAGCAAAGTGAGGAGGATAAGAGGCCCAAGTATAATCTCCCTCGCACCACGGAGGCCTCACCTCCTTCCTCCATGACCAACGCAAACAGTACTCTTACTCACCAATATCTTTGTGCAAAACTTTCATTTCCATGCTAGGATCTCACCACCTACGGTGAATTTTATTTATATCATGAGCATAAGAAGATGTCACTTCGTGATTTTTGTCGGGTTTGTTTGATCCCTTTTGAGGGCAGTGTTGAGGAACCACATCATGATGATGTGGAAGGATTTATTGATACAATTGTTGTAGGGGAAACGAGGAAAGTTTCTGATGCAAGAATCACTAGCATACATTTTCCTGTTTTACATTACTTTGCAATATTTGCTAGTAGATGCTTAATTGGTTGCGGAAACTGTGGCAACCTTAGTGCCCCTGATATTGTTATTTTGTGCCATGCCTTATTCCGTGATGACACATTTAGTATGGGCGCTATTGTTGCAAAGCGGTTAAATCTTAACCGTACTAAGGGCCCCTTCCTTGGAGGCATCTTCGCATCACGCCTTGCAGCACACTTTAACATACCTATTAGGCATTATGAGAAGGAAGAGAAGTTGTTGCCTCCTGTTTATCTAGATTATAAGAGTATGGTAGCACATGATTTTATTGTTAAGAATAAGGAAAAGATGCTTAAGTACAAGCTAATATTTGATAAAAATCACCTTGAGACTATTACTTTGCCTGCTCCTTCCTTGTTTGATTAATCTGCAGGCAAGTGCCTTGTTCCGTTGGAGGCCATTCACGCCTACCGGAACCCTACATCAGCTACAGAGCCAGAGCCGGAACCACAATTTGATCCTCCACGACAGTCTGATTATCAGTGGGATCCGGAGGTGATTGCCAACCAGTGGCAATCCGAGGCTTCTTCACAATACAACCCCAACTATTACTTTGGATATCCGCTAGGCCAGCCGTGGCCATAGACCAACTTCGGCCAAAAGCCTAAGCTTGGGGGAGTACGTATTTCTCACCGACATTACAATCATGTTCACACACTCATTGCTAGTTGTCGGTGCTCATACTTTTTCATTGTATCATCCCTGCTAGTTTATTTTCCTTTTTAAGCTTTCTTCTTGTGTGTTTAATAAACCTTAAGAAAAACAAAAAAATTAGTTGTAAGCTTTTAATTACTTTACTTTCCATGCTTGTAATAGTAATTAAAAATAAAACCCAAAAAGATTTCTCGTTCTTCTTTTGCTTGTTGGGAGCTTTCCCGTGTAAATAGTTTTATTTCTTTTCTTGTTCTTTGGGGGTCAAGAGGAGAAGACCATGATGAAAATGTTGAGTGGCTCTCATATGCATTATTGTTGATCTAACAAAGAGCCCATATTACCTTGTCTTCTCTCTTGAATTGAATGCTTGTAGATTCCAGCTTAGTCCAATGCACGTGCACTATTATTATTATCCACACTATTCGGTCGTGCAAGTGAAAGGCAATAATGATGATTATATGATGAACTTATTGAGATGAGAAAAGCTGGTATGAACTCGACCTCTCTTGTTTTGGTAAATATGATTAGTCCATCATTCCTGATTCATCCTATTATGAATAAACATGTTTGCAATGACAATTAGAGATTATAGTTGCTTATGCCATGCTTAATTAGCTAGGAGCTTATAATGGTTTACCTTGCGTGCCAACATGCTATTAAAATGGTTGTGATGTGGTATTATAGGGTGGTATCCTCTTTTGAACGATTCGAGTGGCTTGACTTGGCACATGTTCACGCATGTAGTTGAAACAAAATCAACATAGCCCCTACGATATTTATGTTCATGGTGCATTATATCCTACTCATGCTCGCATTCGGTGTTGATTAATTTTAATGCATGTTCATGACTGTTGTCGCTCTCTAGCTGGTCGCTTCCCAGTCTTTTTCTAGCCTTCACTTGTACTAATAAGCGGGAATACTGCTTGTGCATCCAATTCCATAAACCCCAAAGTTATTCCATATGAGTCCACCATACCTACCTATATACGGTATTTACCTGTCATTCCAAGTAAATTTGTATGTGCCAAACTCTAAACCTTCAAATAAACATTCTGTTTTGTATACTCGAATAGCTCATGTATCAACTAGGGTTGTCTGTATCTTCCATGTTAGGCGGGCTATTCTCAAGAGGAGTGGACTCCGCTCCTCACTCACGAGAAAATGGCTGGTCACCGGGATGCCCAGTCCCATGCTTTATGCAAATCAAATCAAAATAATTGCAAACAAAACTCCCCCGGAACTGTTGTTAGTTGGAGGCACTCGTTGTTTCGAGCAAGCCATGGATTGATGCTTGTTGGTGGGGGGGAGTATAAACTTTACCATTCTGTTTGGGAACCGTAGCATGGAAGATATCGCCATCTCTCGGTTGTTATGTTGACAACGAAAGTATGCCGCTCAAAATATTATTCATATCTATTTCAAAACCGAGCTCTAGCACCTCTACAAATCCCTCTTCCCTCTGCGAAGGGCCTATCTATTTACTTTTATGTTGAGTCATCATCCTCTTATTAAAAAGCACCAGTTGGAGAGCACCGCTGTCATTTGCATTCATTACTGTTAGTTTACATTGAGTATGACTTGACTGGATCTCTTTTACCATGAATTACATTGTCTAGTCAGTCCTTGATCTTTAAAGGTGCTCTGCATTTATGTTTTGCGGACTCGAAAAGGGCTAGCGAGATACCATCTTGTTATATCATATCATGATTGTTTTGAGAAAGTGTTGTCATCCGAGATTTATTATTATTGCTCGCTAGTTGATTATGCCATTGATATGAGTAAACATGAGACCTAAATGTTATTGTGAATATGGTTACTTCATAATCTTTGCTGAAAACTTGAATGCTAGCTTTATATGTCTACAACAACAAGAGCAAACAGAGTTTGTAAAAGTTTTTCTTTATCACTTTCAGTTTATCAACTGAATTGCTTGAGGACAGGCAAAGGTTTAAGCTTGGGGGAGTTGATACGTCTCCGTCGTATCTACTTTTCCAAACACTTTTGCCCTTGTTTTGGACTCTAACTTGCATGATTTGAATGGAACTAACCCGGACTGACGTTGTTTTCAGCAGAATTGCCATGGTGTTATTTTTGTGCAGAAATAAAAGTTCTCGGAATGGCCAGAAAATCAACGGAGAATTATTTTGGAATATATAAAAAATATTGGAAGGAAGATCCATGTCAGGGGGGCCTGCACCTGTCCACGAGGGTGGGGGCGCGTCCCCTGCCTCGTGGGCCCCCATGCACTCCACCGACCTCAACCCTGACTCCATATATTCACTTTCGGGGAGAGAAAAAACCAGAGAGAAGGGTTCATCGCGTTTTATGATACGGAGCCACCGCCAAGCCCTAAACTCTCTCGGGAAGGCTGATCTGGAGTCCGTTCGTGGGTCCGAGGAGGGGAATCCGTCGCCATCGTCATCATCAACCTTCCTCCATCACCAATTTCATGATGCTCACCGCTGTGCGTGAGTAATTCCATCGTAGGCTTGCTGGACGGTGATGGGTTGGATGAGATTTATCATGTAATCGAGTTAGTTTTTGTTAGGGTTTGATCCCTGGTGTCCACTATGTTCTGAGATTGATGTTGATATGACTTTGCTATGCTTAATGCTTGTCACTAGGGCCCGAGTGCCATGATTTCAGACCTAAACCTATTATGTTTTCATCAATATATGAGAGTTCTTGATCCTATCTTGCAAGTCTATAGTCACCTACTATGTGTTATGATCCGGCAACCCCGAAGTGACAATAATCGGGACCACTCCCGGTGATGACCATAGTTTGAGGAGTTCATGTATTCACTATGTGTTAGTGCTTTGGTCTGGTACTCTATTAAAAGGAGGCCTTAATATCCCTTAGTTTCCAATAGGACCCCGCTGCCACGGGAGGGTTGGACAAAAGATGTCATGCAAGTTCTTTCCATAAGCATGTATGACTATATTCGGAATACATGCCTACATTACATTGATGAATTGGAGCTAGTTTTGTGTCACCCTATGTTATGACTGTTACATGATGAACCGCATCTGGCATAATTCTCCATCACCGATCCATTGCCTACGAGCTTTCCTCTTCGCTTATTTACTTTACCGTTGCTATTGTTATCATCACTATAAAACACCAAAAATATTACTTTTGCTACCGTTACTTTTGCTATCGTTACCACTACTATCATATTACTTTGCTACTAAACACGTTGCTGCAGATATTAAGTTTCCAGTTTTGGTTGAATTGACAACTCAGCTGCTAATACTTGTTAATATTCTTTGGCTCCCCTTGTGTCGAATCAATAAATTTGGGTTGAATACTCTACCCTCAAAAACTGTTGCGATCCCCTATACTTGTGGGTTATCAATAAGACGATTCCTGAGCTCTTCGCAATGCTAAAGGCTGCGGAGGTAGAAATCAAGAAGGAGCATCAAGTGTTGATTGTCAACAAGACCACCAGTTTCAAGAAAAAAGGGTAAAGGGAAGAAGGGGAACTTCAAGAAGAACAGCAAGCCAGATGCTGCTCAAGTGAAGAAACCCAAGTCTGGACCTAAGCCTGAGACTGAGTGCTTCTACTGCAAAGGAACTGGTCACTGGAAGCGGAACTGCCCCAAGTATTTGGCGGAGAAGAAGGATGGTAAAGTGAAAGGTATATTTGATATACATGTTATTGATGTGTACCTTACTAATGCTCGGAATAGTGCATGGGTATTTGATACTGGTTCAGTTGCTAACATTTGCAACGCGAAATAGGGGCTACGAATTAAGCGAAGATTGGATAAGGACGAGGTGACGATGCGCGTGGGAAATGGTTCCAAAGTCGACGTGATCGCCGTCGGCACGCTACCTCTACATCTACCTTCGGGATTAGTTTTAGACCTAAATAATTGTTATTTGGTGCCAGCATTGAGCATGAACATTATATCTGGATCTTGTTTGATGCGAGACGGTTATTCATTTAAATCAGAGAATAATGGTTGTTCTATTTATATGAGTAATATCTTTTATGGTCATGCACCCTTAATGAGTGGTCTATTTTTACTAAATCTTGATAGTAGTGATACACATGTTCATAGTATTGAAGCCAAAAGATACAGAGTTGATAATGATAGTGCAACTTATTTGTGGAACTGCCGTTTAGGTCCTATTGGTATAAAGCGCATGAAGAAACTCCATTCTGATGGACTTCTGGAATCACTTGATTATGAATCACTTGGTACTTGCGAACCATGCCTCATGGGCAAGATGAGTAAAACTCCATTCTCCGGAATAATGGAGCGAGCAACAGAGTTATTGTAAATTATGCATACTGATGTATGTGGTCCAATAAACATTGAAGCTCGCGGCGGATATCATTATTTTCTCACCTTCACAGATGATTTGAGCAGATATGGGTATATCTACTTGATGAAACAAAAGTCTGAAACATTTGAAAAGTTCAAAGAATTTCAGAGTGAAGTGGAATATCATCATAACAAGAAAATCAATTTTCTACGATCTGATCGTGGAGGTGAATATTTGAGTTATGAGTTTGGACTTCATTTGAAACAATGCAGAATAGTTTCGCAACTCACGCCACCTGGAACACCACAACGTAATGGTGTGTCCGAACGTCGTAACCGCACTTTATTAGACATGGTGCGATCTATGATGTCTCTCACTGATTTACAGCTATCGTTTTGGGGTTATGCTTTAGAGACGGCTGCATTCATGTTAAATAGGGCACCATCTAAATTCGTTGAGCCGACACCTTATGAACTATGGTTTGGCAAGAAACCCAAGTTGTCGTCTCTTAAAGTTTGGGGCTGTGATGCTTATGTGAAAAAGCTTCAACCTGATAAGCTCGAACCCAAATCGGAGAAATGTGTCTTCATATGATACCCAAAGGAGACTGTTGGGTACACATTCTATCACAGATCCGAAGGCAAGATATTCGTTGCTAAGAATGGATCCTTTCTAGAGAAGGAGTTTCTCTCGAAAGAAGTAAGTGGGAGGGAAGTAGAACTTGACGAGGTAATTGTACCTTCTCCCTTATTGGAAAGTAGTTCATCACTGAAATCAGTTCCAGTTTTTCCTACACCAGTAAGTGAGGAATCTAATGATGATGATCATGAAACTTCTGATCAAGTTACTACCGAACCTCGTAGGTCAACTAGAGTAAGATCCGCACTAGAGTGGTACGGTAATCCTGTTCTAGAAGTCATGTTACTTGACCATGACGAACCTACGAACTATGAGGAAGCGATGATGAGCCCAGATTCCGCAAAATGGCTTGAGGCCATGAAATCTGAGATGGGATCCATGTATGGGAACAAAGTATGGACTTTGGTTGACTTGCCCGATGATCGGCAGGCCATAGAGAATAAATGGATCTTCAAGAAGAAGACTGATGCTGACGGTAATATTACTGTCTACAAAGCTCGACTTGTTGCAAAAGGTTTTTTACAAGTTCAAGGAGTAGACTACGATGAGACCTTCTCACCCGTAGCGATGCTTAAGTCCGTCCAAATCATGTTAGCAATTGCCGCATTTTATGATTATGAAATTTGGCAAATGGATGTCAAAAATGCATTCCTTAATGGATATCTTAAAGAAGAGTTGTATATGATGCAACCAGAAGGTTTTGTCGATCCAAAAGGTGCTAACAAAGTGTGCAAGCTCCAGCGATCCATTTATGGACTGGTGCAAGCCTCTCGGAGTTGGAATATACGCTTTGATAGTGTGATCAAAGCATATGGTTTTATACAGACTTTTGGAGAAGCCTATATTTACAAGAAAGTGAGTGTGAGCTCCGTAGCATTTCTGATATTATATGTAGATGATATTGTTGATCGGAAATGATACTGAATTTCTGAATAGCATAAAAGGATACTTGAATAAGAATTTTTCAATGAAAGACCTCGGTGAAGCTGCTTATATATTAGGCATCAAGATCTATAGAGATAGATCAAGACGCTTAATTGGACTTTCACAAAGTACATACCTTGATAAAGTTTTAAAGAAGTTCAAAATGGATCAGGCAAAGAAAGGGTTCTTGCCTGTATTACAAGGTGTGAAGTTGAGTCAAACTCAACGCCCGACCACTGTAGAAGATAGAGAGAAAATGAAAGGTGTTCCCTATGCTTTAGCCATAGGCTCTATCATGTATGCAATGTTGTGTAGCAGACCTGATGTGTTCCTTGCTATCAGTATAGCAGGGAGGTACCAAAGTAATCCAGGAGTGGATCACTGGACAGCAGTCAAGAATATCCTGAAATACCTGAAAAGGACTAAGGATATGTTTCTTGTATATGGAGGTGACAAAGAGCTCGTCGTAAACGGTTACGTCGATGCAAGCTTTGGCACTGATCCGGATGACTCTAAGTCACAAACCGGATACATGTTTTATTAAATGGTGGAGCTGTCAGTTGGTGCAGTTCCAAGCAGAGCGTCGTGGCGGGATCTACGTGTGAAGCAGAATACATAGTTGCTTTGGAAGCAGCAAATGAAGGAGCCTGGATGAAGGAGTTCATATCTGATCTAGGTGTCATACCTAGTGCATCAGGTCCAATGAAAATCTTTTGTGACAATACTGGTGCAATTGCCTTGGCAAAGGAATCTAGATTTCACAAGAGAACCAAGCACATCAAGAGACACTTCAATTCCATCCATGATCAAGTCAAGGAGGGAGACATAGAGATTTGCAAGATACATGCGGATCTGAATGTTGCAGACTCGTTGACTAAGCCTCTCTCACGAGCGAAACATGATCAGCACCAAGACTCCATGGGTGTTAGAATCATTACAATGTAATCTAGATTATTGACTCTAGTGCAAGTGGGAGACTGTAGGAAATATGCCCTAGAGGCAATAATAAAGTTGTTATTTATATTTCCTTATATCATGGTAAATGTTTATTATTCATGCTAGAATTGTATTAACTGGAAACTTAGTACATGTGTGAATACATAGACAAACAGAGTGTCACTAGTTTGCCTCTACTTGACTAGCTCGTTGAACCAATGAAGGTTATGTTTCCTAACCATAGACATGAGTTGTCATTTGATTAAGGAGATCACATCATTAGAGAATGATGTGATTGACTTGACCCATCCGTTAGCTTAGCACGATGATTGTTTAGTTTGTTGCTATTGCTTTCTCCATAACTTATACATATTCCTATGACTATGAGATCATGCAACTCCCGAATACCGGAGGAACACTTTGTGTGCTACCAAACGTCACAACGTAAATGGGTGATTATAAAGGTGCTCTATAGGTGTCTCCGATGGTGTTTGTTGAGTTGGCATAGATCGAGATTAGGATTTGTCACTCTGATTATCAGAGAGGTATCTCTGGGCCCTCTCAGTAATGTACATCACTATACGCCTTGCAAGCAATGTAGCTAATGAGTTAGTTACGGGATGTAGCATTACGGAATGAGTAAAGAGACTTTCCGATAACGAGATTGAACTAGGTATTGAGATACCGACGATCAAATCTCGGGCAAGTAACATACCGATGACAAAGGGAACAACGTATATCGTTATGCGGTTTGACTGATAAAGATCTTCGTAGAATATGTAGGAACCAATATGAGCATCCAAGTTCCGCTATTGGTTATTGACTAGAGACGTGTCTCGGTCATGTCTACATAGTTCTCGAACCCGTAGGGTCCGCACGCTTAACGTTCGGTGACGATCGTATTATGAGTTTATGTGTTTTGATGTACCGAAGGTAGTTCAGAGTCCTGGATATGATCACGGATATGACGAGGAGTCTCTAAATGGTCGAGACATAAAGATCGATATATTGGACGACTATATTTGGACATCGGAATGGTTCCGAGTGAGATCGGGCATTTACCGATGTACCGGGAGGTTACCGGAACCCCTCGGGAGGTATATGGGCCTTATTGGGCCATAGTGGGAGAGAGGAGAAGGGAGAAAAGGAGGGGGCGCCCCCCCCCCAGCCCAATCTGAATTGGGAGGGCCCCCCTTTCCTTCCTCCTTCCTCCCCCTTCCTTCTCTCCTAATCCAACTAGGGAATGGGGGAGGGAATCCTACTCCCGATGGGAATAGGAATCCCCTTGGGGCGCGCCTAGGAGGCCGGCCCCCTCCCCCTCCTCCACTCCTTTATATACGGGGGAGGGGGCACCCCATAGGCACACAAGTTGATCATTGATCTCTTAGCCGTGTGTCGTGCCCCCCTCCACCATAATCCACCTCGGTCATATCGTAGCGGTTCTTAGGCGAAGCCCTATTCCAGTAGCATCATCATCACCGTCAACACGCCGTCGTATTGACAAAGCTCTCCCTTGACACTCTATTGGATCATGAGTTTGTGGGACGTCACCGAGACGAACGTGTGCAGATCGCGGAGGTGTCGTACCTTCGGTGCTAGGATCGCTCGATCGTGAAGACGTACGACTACATCAACCGCGTTGTCATAACGCTTCCACTTACGGTATATGAGGGTACATGGACAACACTCTTCCCTCTCGTTGTTATGCATCACCATGATCTTGCGTGTGCGTAGGAATTTTTTTGAAATTACTGCGTTCCCCAACATCTTCAACCAGGGCTGGATAAAGAAGGCGGAGCGGATTAGGTGTCCAACTCCACTTCCTGAAGACTCAGCAGATCCTGTGTTAATGAGGATGCTGGCCCCGACTCCGTATCAAATGCTGGCGAGGGAGGACAAGAAGAGCAAGAGGGCTGAAGATGGCCTCCGCTCTAAAGGTGTACTAGACGCTATATCCGGGGAGGCTGAAGCTCCTTCTTCCGAAGACAAAGGGGAAGAGGAAGAAAGGGATGTCTCTTCCCCCCACGAGAAGAAAAGGACTGCCCCAAAGAATTGGAGGTGGAGGCACCCAAGAGAGGGAAGATATCTCTATCAGATGGTTCAGGTTCGGAGGATGATGTTGACGTAGAGCTCCTTTTTAGGGACAAGCCCTTTGCCAAATTGTAAGTGAACAAGGATGCTCTAGGCATATCCTGTTCTTTGGTTTTGCAAGGGTAACATTTAAACCATATGTTCGCAGGTCGGCCCGTTATCTACCTCCATAGTCCTCCTCCTCGGGGGACTTGCTTCCGGAGATGATGGAAAGTGAGACGCCTTCACAAGCTTCACCGCCCCTAAGGGCGGATGACTTCGAGGTGTCATCCCAAAGGATCTCCCCTGACCATCCGGCGGCGCGAGGGACAGAGGAAACACTGCCCGAAGGTGATATCTCGACCGTCAGGGGTCTAGAGGAGGCGGCCCCCGCGGGGGCCAACAATAAGGGTCCCGAACTATCCGGCTTATAGCCGGAGAGGACTCTAGGGTCGAGTAAGCGTACCCTTTTAGAGGGAATTTGCACTCCCACAGCAGCCTCCGGGAATCCGGAGGTGCTGGATACACTGAAGTGTACCTTGCAAAGTGCATTCATCGCGGAGGAACATCGTACCTTGATGGGTACGGTAGTTGAGAGGATTCTGTCCGCGAGAAGCGGATTGAATGAAGCCTTCATGAGCCTGCTGAGAGGCTTTGAGGTACGGAATGTAATGACTGCTCTTTTCATGCAAAAATGCGCCTGTGTATAGATAGTAGCCCCTGAGACTCTAGTCGGCATCCACAGGGAGGCGATCAGAGGATCGAAAAGGATTTTCTCAGGAAGTAACATGATGAGTTTGAAAACAGGTTGTGATGTCCAAGGCGACTGCCCAAGCCACAAAAATTGCAGATTTAAAGCAGAAACTTGAATTAGCTCATGAAGACATGACCCATATTAACAGGCGGCTCGATGAGGCACAAGGTATGTGTTGGGGCCGCCCAATTACGCATGTATAATAGTATGAGCACGAAGCTGAAAACTATACAATGTGATATGCGTGACTGTAGATGGTGCTACCGCGGTTGAGACCCTGCGATCCGATCTTGCCCAGGCCAAGGAGCAGGCCAGAGTGAGTAATGCGGCTGTCTAGAAGGCGGCTGCTGATTTAAAGTCCGAACAGGCCACTCGGCGCTGATACGTCTCCAACGTATCTATAATTTTTGATCGCTCCATGCTATATTATCTACTGTTTTGGACATTATTCGGCTTTATTATCCACTTTTATATTATTTTTGGGACTAACCTATTAACCGGAGGCCCAGCCCAGAATTGTTGTTTTTTGCCTATTTTAGGGTTTTGAAGAAACGGAATATCAAACGGAGTCCAAACGGAATGAAACCTTCGGGAATGTGATTTTCTCACCGAACATGATCCAGGAGACTTGGACCCTACATCAAGAAATAAAGGAGGAGGCCATGAGGTAGGGGGTGCGCCTACCACCCCCAGGCGCGCCCTCCACCCTTGTGGGGCTCCTGTTGCTCCACCGACGTACTCCTTCCTCCTATATATACCTACGTACCCCCAAACGATCAGAGACGGAGCCAAAACCCTAATTCCACAGCCGTAACTTTCTGTATCCACGAGATCCCATCTTTGGGCCTGTTCCGGAGCTCCGCCGGAGGGGGCATCCATCATGGAGGGCTTCTACATCAACACCATAGCCCCTTTGATGAAGTGTGAGTAGTTTACCTCAGACCTTCGGGTCCATAGTTATTAGCTAGATGGCTTCTTCTCTCTTTTTGGATCTCGATACAATGTTCTCCCCCTCTCTTGTGGAGATCTATTCGATGTAATCTTCTTTTTGCGGTGTGTTTGTTGAGACCGATGAATTGTGGGTTTATGATCAAGATTATCTATGAACAATATTTGAATCTTCTCTGAATTCTTTAATGTATGATTGGTTATCTTTGCAAGTCTCTTCGAATTATCAGTTTGGTTTGGCCTACTAGATTGATCTTTCTTGCAATGGGAGAAGTGCTTAGCTTTGGGTTCAATCTTGCGGTGTCCTTTCCCAGTGACAGTAGGGGCGGCAAGGCACGTATTGTATTGTTGCCATCGAGGATAACAAGATGGGGTTTTTATCATATTGCATGAATTTATCCCTCTACATCATGTCATCTTGCTTAAGGCGTTACTCTGTTTTCATGAACTTAATACTCTAGATGCATGTTGGATAGCGGTCGATGAGTGGAGTAATAGTAGTAGATGCAGGCAGGAGTCGGTCTACTTGTCTCGGACGTGATGCCTATATACATGATCATACCTAGATATTCTCATAACTATGCTCAATTCTGTCAATTCCTCAATAGTAATTCGTTCACCCACCGTAAAATACTTATGCTCTTGAGAGAAGCCACTAGTGAAACCTATGGCCCCCGGGTCTATCTTCATCATATTAATCTTCCAATACTTAGTTATTTACTTTGCTTTTATTTTACTTTGCATCTTTATCACAAAAATACCAAAAATATTATCTTATCATATCTATCAGATATCACTCTCGTAAGTGACCGTGAAGGGATTGACAACCCCTTATTGCGTTGGTTGCGAGGAGTTATTTGTTTTGTGCAGGTACGAGGGACTCGCGCGTAGCCTCCTACTGCATTGATACCTTGGTTCTCAAAAACTGAGGGAAATACTTACGTTACTTTGCTGCATCATCCTTTCCTCTTCAAGGAAATCCAACTAGTGCTCAAGAGGTAGCAAGAAGGATTTCTGGCGCCGTTGCCGGGGAGGTTCGCGCAAGTCAAGATTTGACTCCCGACAACGAGCCATTTCTGGCGCCATTGCCGGGGAGTCTATGCAAAAGTCAACATACCAAGTACCCATCACAACCCTTATCTCCCGCATTACATTATTTGCCATTTGCCTCTCGTTTTCCTCTCCCCCACTTCACCCTTGCCGTTTTATTCGCCCTCTCTCTCTATCCTCCCTCTCTTTTTCCGTTCGCCTCTTTTCCGTTTGCTTGTCGTTATGGTGAGTCCTCTATCTTCTCCGTTGTCTC
Source organism: Triticum urartu (assembly GCF_003073215.2). Taxonomy (NCBI): domain Eukaryota; kingdom Viridiplantae; phylum Streptophyta; class Magnoliopsida; order Poales; family Poaceae; genus Triticum; species Triticum urartu. The sequence goes on along the minus strand of NC_053023.1, from coordinate 234,540,575 downwards.
CTAAGAATGAAGTTCTAAATTTTAAGCAAAGGGAGGGGGGAAATCTAAAAGACGCTTGGTATAGAATTTGCAATGCTCAAAATAGATCTTCCAGGAAGCAATCTACTTCCGTTCTTCTTCCCAATTTTTATGTAGGCACTACTCCTTGGTACAGATATATCCTTGATACCATCACCGGAGGGAACTTCTTGGGTAGCCATACTTTTGATTCTTATAATGCTATGATAGATTTGTTTGGCTCACCACCTCTTTTGGTTAATGGAACTACGTTAACTTTGGAGCATGTAATGCAAAGACTTGAAATTATTGAGAATAAGGTTGCTACTGTAGAGTTAATTGAAAATTTGGATAAAATGATCCACAACCGAATCACTCAATATGGATCTAAATTAGGAGTCACTTTGAAAAATATTAAAGAAAAGGACCCTATAGTTAATGTGAAAATAAATCAGGATTCCACTAGAATCGATAAACTTGAGGGTATTATTACCAACTTGGGAACCGCTTTTTCTTCCGTAAAGAATACTCCAAGTCCTCCCACTAAAATTGCCAAGCTTATGTATGTTCCTAAAAATAAGGGTGAATCTTCTAGTAAGGAAACTGCGGATCTCAAATCTATAAGTATTCATCCCAATCTTTTTGCTATCATTAAGGAACCATTTGTTACAAATGAATTTTTCGATATTGTGCCTAAAAGTTTGATAATCAATAAAAAGAAAGAAATTCCTAAGGATGGTAGATGCCTCATTGAAGAATTAGCTACCAAAGATGGAAATACCTAGATCTATCCTTGCTTTTTATGCCTAGCTAGGGGCGTTAAACGATAGCGCTTGTTGGGAGGCAACCCCATTTTATTTTTACCACTTGCTTTTTGATCTCATTTAGTAATAAATAATTTACATAGCCTCTGTTTTGGTTGTGTTTTTTGTGTTTAATTAGTGTTTGTACCAAGTAGAACCGTTGGGAAGACTTGGGGAAAGTCTTGATATCTTGCTGTAAAAAACAGAAACTTTAGCGCTCACGAGAACTTCTGCTATTTTTATTTGGAAAGTGCTATTTAGTTAATTATTGTTGCAGATGATTAATAGATAAATTCCTCACGTCCATCAATTTATTTTAGAATTTTTGGAGTTCCAGATCTTGCGCTAGCTACAGACTACTACAGACTGTTCTGTTTTTGACAGATTCTGTTTTTCGTGTGTTGTTTGCTTATTTTGATGAATCTATGGCTAGTAAAAGAGTTTATAAACCATAGAGAAGTTGTAATAAAGTAGGTTTAACACCAATGTGAATAAATAATGAGTTCATTACAGTACCTTGAATGGTGTTTTGTTTTATTTCACTAACGGAGCTCACGAGATTTTCTACTTTAAGTTTTGTGTTGTGAAGTTTTCAAGTTTTGGAAAAAGATTTGATGGATTATGGAACAAGGAGTGGAAAGAGTCTAAGCTTGGGGATGCCCATGGCACCCCCAAGATAATATAAGGACACCTAAAAGCCAAAGCTTGGGGATTCCCCTGAAGGCATCCCCTCTTTCGTCTACTTCTATCGGTAACTTTACTTGGAGCTATATTTTTATTCACCACATGATATGTGTTTTTCTTGGAGCGTCTTGTATAATTTGAGTCTTTGCTTTTTAGTTTACCACAATCATCCTTGCTGTACACACCTTTTGAGAGATCCATACATGATTTGGAATTTGTTAGAATACTCTATGTGCTTCACTTATATCTTTTGAGTTATATAGTTTTGCTCTAGTACTTCACTTATATCTTTTAGAGCACGGTGGTGGATTTGTTTTATAGAAACTATTGATCTCTCATGCTTCACTTATATTATTTTGAGAATCTTAAATATCATGGTAATTTGCTTAAATAATCCTAATATGCTAGGTATTCAAGATTAGTAAAAAATTCTTATGAGTGTTTTGAATACTAAGAGAAGTTTGATGCTTGATGATTGTTTTGAGATATGGAGGTAATAATATCAAAGTTGTGCTAGTTGGGTAGTTGTGAATTTGAGAAATGCTTTTGTTGACTTCTGCAAGTCCCGTAGCATGCACGTATGGTAAACATTGTGTAACAAATTTGAAACATGAGGTGTTCTTTGATTGTCCTCCTTATGAGTGGCAGTCGGGGATGAGCGATGGTCTTTTCCTACCAATCTATCCCCCTAGGAGCATGCGCATAGTGCTTGGTTTTTGATGACTTGTAGATTTTTGCAATAAGTATGTGAGTTCTTTATGACTAATGTTGATTCCATGGATTATACGCACTCTCACCCTTCCATCATTGCTAGCCTCTTCGGTACCATGCATAGCCCTTTCTCACATTGAGACTTGGTGCAAACTTCGCCAGTGCATCCAAACCCCGTGATATGATACGCTCTTTCACACATAAACCTCCTTATATCTTTCTCAAAACAGCCACCATACCTACCTATTATGGCATTTCCATAGCCATTCCGAGATATATTGCCATTCAATTTTCCACCGTTCCGTTTATCATGACACATTCATCATTGTCATATTGCTTAGCATGATCATGTAGTTGACATAGTATTTGTGGCAAAGCCACCATTCATAATTCTTTCATACATGTCACTCTTGGTTCATTGCATATCCTGGTACACCGCCGGAGGCATTCATATAGAGTCATCTTTTGTTCTAGCATCGAGTTGTAATCATTGAGTTGTAAATAAATAGAAGTGTGATGATCATCATTTTCTAGAGCATTGTCCCAAGTGAGGAATTAAAAAAGGGGGAGAAAGGCCATAAAAAGAAGAGAAGGCCCATAAAAAAGAGAGAAAAAGAGAGAAGGGACAATGCTACTATCTTTTGCCACACTTGTGCTTCAAGGTAGCACCATAATCTTCATGATAGAGAGTCTTTTGTTTTGTCACTTTCATATACTAGTGGGAATTTTTCACTATAGAACTTGGCTTGTATATTCCAACTATGGGCCTCCTCAACTGCCCTAGGTCTTCGTGAGCAAGCAAGTTGGATGCACACCCACTTAGTTTCTTTTGTTGAGCTTTCATACATTTATAGCTCTAGTGCATCAGTTGCATGGCAATCCCTACTCCTTGCATTAACATCAATCGATGGGCATCTCCATAGCCCATTGATTAGCCTCGTTGATGTGAGACTTTCTCCTTTTTGTCTTCTCCACATAACCCCCATCATCATATTCTATTCCACCCATAGTGCTATGTCCATGGCTCGCGCTCATATATTGCGTGAAAGTTTATAGGTTTGAGATTACTAAAGTATGAAACAATTGCTTGGCTTGTCATCGGGGTTGTGCATGATGAGAGCATTCTTGTGTGACGAAATGGAGCATGACTAAACTATATGATTTTGTAGGGATGAACTTTCTTTGGCCATGTTATTTTGAGAAGACATAATTGCTTAGTTAGTATGCTTGAAGTATTATTGTTTTTATGTCAATATGAAATTTTATCTTGAATCTTTCGGATCTGAATATTCATACCACAATTAAGAATAATTACATTAAAATTATGCCAAGTAGCACTCCGCGTCAAAAATTCTGTTTTTATCATTTACATACTCAAGGACGAGCAGGAATTAAGCTTGGGGATGCTTGATACGTCTCCAATGTATCCATAATTTTTGATTGCTCCATGCTATATTATCTACTGTTTTGGACATTATTGGGCTTTATTATCCACTTTTATATTATTTTTGGGACTAACCTATTAACCGGAGGCCCAGCCCAGAATTGATGTTTTTTGCCTATTTTAGGGTTTCAAAGAAACGGAATATCAAACGGAATGAAACCTTCAGGAACGTGATTTTCTCACCGAACATGATCCAGGAGACTTGGACCCTACGTCAAGAAATAAAGGAGGAGGCCACGAGGTAGGGGCGCGCCTACCCCCCCCCCCCCCGGCGCGCCCTCCACCCTCATGGGCCCCCTGTTGCTCCACCGACGTACTCCTTCCTCCTATATATACCTACGTACCCCCAAACGATCAGAGACGGAGCCAAAACCCTAATTCCACCGCCGTAACTTTCTGTATCCACGAGATCCCATCTTAGGGCCTATTCCGGAGCTCCGCCGGAGGGGGCATCCATCACGGAGGGCTTCTACATCAACACCATAGCCCCTCCGATGAAGTGTGAGTAGTTTACCTCAGACCTTCAGGTCCATAGTTATTAGCTAGATGGCTTCTTCTCTCTTTTTGGATCTCAATACAATGTTCTCCCCTCTCTTATGGAGATCTATTCGATGTAATCTTCTTTTTGCGGTGTGTTTGTTGAGACCGATGAATTGTGGGTTTATGATCAAGATTATCTATGAACAATATTTGAATCTTCTCTGAATTCTTTTATGTATGATTGGTTATCTTTGCAAGTCTCTTCGAATTATCAGTTTGGTTTGGCCTACTAGATTGATCTTTCTTGCAATGGGAGAAGTGCTTAGCTTTGGGTTCAATCTTGCGGTGTCCTTTCCCAGTGACAGTAGGGGCAGCAAGGCATGTATTGTATTGTTTCCATCGAGGATAACAAGATGGGTTTTTTATCATATTGCATGAATTTATCCCTCTACATCATGTCATCTTGCTTAAGGCGTTACTCTATTTTCATGAACTTAATACTCTAGATGCATGCTGGATAGCGGTCGATGAGTGGAGTAATAGTAGTAGATGCAGGCAGGAGTCGGTCTACTTGTCTCGGACGTGATGCCTATATACATGATCATACTTAGATATTCTCAAAACTATGCTCAATTCTGTCAATTGCTCAACAGTAATTCGTTCACCCACCGTAAAATACTTATGCTCTTGAGAGAAGTCACTAGTGAAACATATGGCCCCCGGGTCTATCTTCATCATATTAATCTTCCAATACTTAGTTATTTCCTTTGTTTTTTACTTTGCTTTTATTTTACTTTGCATCTTTATCACAAAAATACCAAAAATATTATCTTATCATATCTATCAAATCTCACTCTTGTAAGTGACCGTGAAGGGATTGACAACCCCTTATTGCGTTGGTTGCGAGGAGTTATTTGTTTTGTGCAGGTACGTGGGACTCGTGCATAGCCTCCTACTGGATTGATACCTTGGTTCTCAAAACCTGAGGGAAATACTTACGTTACTTTGCTGCATCATCCTTTCCTCTTCAAGGAAATCCAACGCAGTGCTCAAGAGGTAGCAGGCGCCAGTGCGAGGAGAGAATATCTGTCATGGAGCGAGAGCTAGAGGATGCCACCGTCAAATGAAAATTACTCGAGAAGGGTAACAAAGCCAAAGTCGCCGAACTCGAGAAGGCCTTGCAAGAGGCGAGGGAGGCACGGTCTAAGTCTAGAGTGGCTCGGGAGGAGATCCGGCAAGCTGGGGAGATAGCGGCTGGTAAGCCCTTTCTTTTACACACTAAATTCGGTGACCCGAAGTATGCTTTGCTTAATCAATTGTGGAGTTCTCCAGATGCGTTCTTGGACCTGCCGAAGAGTGTCTCCGATGCGGCGTAGTTATTCCAAGCACGAGAAGGATGTTCTGCGGAGAAGCTTTTCTGGTCACAATTCAGCATGCCACGGCGTCAGGCGCTGCTGAACGAACAGATGGCACAATGGGCCGAGCTCCATAAGATGTCTGGAGCTGCCATGAAGGACATCGTGGTCCGGCTATGGCCGGCTGAGCCCATTCCGAACAACTATTTCGGTTTGGTGCGGCGACTTGTCGATGCAGTGCCGCGTATCGACGCCGTCAAGCGGTCGGTGTGCATAGAAGGTGCTCGGATGGCCATTGCCCGCGTCAAGATGTACTGGGCAAAGATGAAGGCCACCGATGTTGCAGTTTAAAGGCCCACCCAACGGCAAGGACCACCGCACGTCGAAGCATTATTTGGATGATGTCCTAGAGGGCATCCGTTTGATAGAGGGCCAGTGCTCGAATCACATTATGTTCGAATAGATGCACTGTAATTGTGAGAACAACATTATGATATATGAAAGTTGTGTTATATTCATACCTTTTTCTGAAAGTTTTTTCCTCCTGTGTGGCCGTTTTTTATAATCTGAAAGTTTTTCAATCGTTGGCTTTAGCCCCCTCGCATATAATACGGGGGTGTTCGGATTAGCACCTGATCACTCTTGACCCAACGTCTTGATCCGTAACGGCGGTGTCAGTGCGGCGAACTAGGCAATCAGACTATAGGGCTTTAACACTTTCACTTAGCCGTAGGAGTTTTATGGTGGGTCTATGATGTAGCCCCTAGTATGTACGCGGTGATCCGGATACGGTTGCGTTACATAGGTGACCGGGAAACGGTCCTCCGTGTAATACGGAAAAATCGCTAACGATTGTAATGGATCGCCGAGTGGCTGGCCAGCTCTCGCCGCATCATGACAGTCAGTTTTCAGCTTTCTCTGCTGAGGTGCTTAACCGGACGAACCAGAAACACAATCGCAGTAGTTCTCCCTTTACTACCCTAGCTGATCAGACGAAACGTAGGGTAGCAAGCACAGGAGCCGGGCAACCCAACTATTGACCAAAGACATGATTCGGAGCCGATGCATATAGTGCCGAACTCGAGACGCCGAATTGTGCTAAAAAGTTGTTCGGACTTTTGCTTGGCAACACATAGTTTGCCTTATAAAGCCCCTGGCAGTCTTATGCCGAGGTGTGGAACCACATAACAGACGGAATAAAAACGATACCGAATAAGAATTTTGGTTCACGGAAATCTGATTGATACGTCAAAACATAATCTTACGGGAGGTATCATAATCACCAAGGCCATTTTACATGCCGGGGGTCTAGGGCGAAGGAAAAATCTCTATACGGGTCCTTGAGCGAAGTTGTGATCTTCCTGCTGCACGTTTGCGCCGCTTTTTGCCCACAATGAGAAAGATTTCTTTAAGGGAATGGTCTTCGGCCATGTATACGGATCCAGGCTCGGAAAGAGTCCTTGTGGGTCCGAAGAATGAGTAGGTGTTGATTCACCTGCTGTAAAAAAGGAAAGATGATTAAAGAAAGGGCAGGGTCGTATAAGGTCGAACCTTTGTATAGGCCTGTCCGTATATTGCCTCTGCCGATGCCCAAGGTATTTTGAGTGCATAATTGTGCACGCGCGGTACGAATTCCGCTGCTATACGTGGCGGTCGGCGGAGGCTAGGTTGCTAATTCGGCCCTGAAGTTGCCAGACTGCCGATATGTAGGACTGATCGGTCCTGTGTGGGGAAGTCCGATGGCTTGACAGCCGAGGGGTTGTGCGACTTGACAGGGCCGCTTTGTACTTCAGCCGCGATGGCCGCTGTATGCTCCTTGGTGCGGAGGGAGCGCTCCATGTTTCCATTGATTGTAATGACGCCACGTGGACCGGGCATTTTGAGTTTCAAATAGGCGTAATGCGGGACCGCGTTGAAGTGGGCAAAAGCGTGATAGCTGCTGTGGAAGGGGACGATCTTAAATATCAAGTCTTCGCTCTGGAAGTTTTCCGCCGAGCCGAAGACTACTCCCAGCGTGATTGAGCCCGTACATCGGGCCTCTATTCCAGGTATTACTCCTTTGAAGGTAGTTCTAGTGGATTTGATTCTTGACGGATCAGTACCCATTTTGCGGACAGTGTCCTGATGAAGTACATTGAGACTGTTGCCGCCATCCATGAGGACTCTCGCAAGATGGAATCCGTTGATGATTGGATCGAGGACCAAAGCTGTTGAACCTCCGTGACGGATACTGGTTGGGTGGTCCTTGCAATCGAAGGTGATCGGACAAGCAGACCATGGGTTAAATTTAAGGGCGGACGGCTTCCTGGTGTAGCCGTCCCATAGTGCGCGCTTGTGCTCCCTCCTGGGGATATGTGTGACATATATCGTGTTCACTGTCTTTACTTCGGGGAGAAATTGCTTCTGTCCCCCTGTGTTCGGCTGACGGGGCTCTTGGTCATCGCCGTCGCTTGGCGACCCCTTCCCTTGTGTTCGGCGTTAAGCTTGCCGGCTTGTTTGAAGACCCAGCAATTTCTGTTGGTGTGGTTGGCGGGTTTATTGGGGGTGCCATGAATCTGGCAAGGCCGATCAAGTATTCTATCTAGACTGGATGGGCCATCTCCGTTTGCCTTGAATGGCTTTTTCTGTTGACCGGGTTTGGAGCTGCTGAATCCGGCGTTAACCGCTGTGTCTTGTGTTCCTTCATTATTGTTTTGAAGCTTGTGCTAGTCGCGTCGTGGCTTGCCATTGTCGTCCCTAGCTTCTGAGGTACCAGAGTCACTGGTGCTATTGCTTCTGCGAGCGAGCCAGCTGTCTTCTCTCGCGCAGAAACGGGTCATAAGTGCGGTGAGGGCTGTCATGGACTTCGTCATTTCTTGGCCGAGGTGTCGGGCGAGCCACTCGTCGCGGACGCTATGTTTGAGGGCCGCAAGGGCTTCTGCATCCGGACAGTCCACAATCTGGTTCTTTTTGATTAGGAACCTTGTCCAAAGCTGTTGGGTCGATTACCAGGGTTGCTGGATTATGTGGCTAAGGTCATCAGCGTCCGAGGGCCGAACATAGGTACCCTGGAAGTTGTCTCTGAATGCATCCTCCAGGTCCTCCCAACTACCAATAGAATTTTCTGGTAGGCTGTTCAGCCAGTGCCGTGGTGGTCCTTTGAGCTTTAGCAGGAGATATTTGATGGCATGGAGATCATCACCGCGAGCCATATGAATATGGAGAATGAAGTCCTCAATCCATAGTGCGGGATCTGTTGTTCCATCATATGATTCGATATTCACGGGTTTAAACCCTTCTGGGAATTCATGTTCCATTACTTCGTCGGTGAAGCAAAGGGGGTGTGCGGCGCCTCTATAGCGGGCCACATCGCGACATAATTCGGATGGAGTCCGTCTACGATTTTTGGCCCGGGCGTGGTTATGGCTGTCATGCCTGGCTAGATAGCCGTCTTTGTGCGTCGGAGCATGCCCCCACGATCCGTAGATCGATCTAGTCTGGCCCGCTTTGTTTTCCAAATCCTGCCGCATGCCGTAAGTATATTTCCGAGTTGTTGTGTCTCTACTTTTACGGAGAGGTGGGGTGGGCTGGTGTTCGGCGTCAGTTGCTGTTCTGCCCTGGCCACGTGGTGGTCGGTTAGGTCCGTCAGCCACATTATGTGCGGGCGGTATGGGCTTTGGTGCCTCGTCGTCGAATTGGGGTAGCAGTTTACGCTTCGGGTAAGTCTTTGTTGGGCGTTCGAGGCCATATTCTTCGGCTGCCAAGACATTAGTCCATCTGTCGTTGAGCAGATCCTGGTCATCTTGCAGCTGTTGTTGTTTCTTTTTTAGGCCTCTAACTGTGGCTATTAGCCGGCGCTTGAAGCACTCTTGCTCCAGGGGTTCCTCTCGCACGATAAAATCTTCATCGCCGAGGCTTACGTCGTCTTCGGAGAATGGTAGGTAATTGTTGTCCTCCGAGTCCTCGTTCCCTGTTTGTTTGTCGGGATCAATTTTCCCATCCTCCCGATCGTCCTGTTCGGATGTTGGCCCGATGGGGGCTTCTTGGTCTTCGGCGTTTGCCGGAGTATCATTGTCTCCGGTGCCAGTGTTGTTGTTATTGCCGTGACGCGATTTAGGGCGGCATCGCTGACGTTGACGTTTCGGCGGTATCTCAGGAGGTTTGCCCTCGACCGGGTTTTTATTGCCGTTTTTAGGTGTTTCCACCATGTATACATCGTACGAGGAGGTGGCCGTCAAACGTCCGGTCACTGGCGGGTTTTGGGCCTGCTCCTCTCCGGCATCGTCGTCCATACCATCGATGTCTCTGGAGGCGTAATCGAGCATGTCGGTTAAGTCCTCGACAGTGGCTATGAAGTGGCTGGTGGGTGGGACGTAAAATTCCCCGCTCTCAGCCCCTAGTCCGGGCTGGGCGTAATTCGGACGCCGCTCCTCTGTAATGATGAGGAATCGCATTAAGTCCATAGCCTCGCTTAAAGGCGAGGTTCGGCCAGGGAGAAGAGAGTTCGTGGAGTACGGCGGGAGGGAAATTCCTTGGCCGAGCTCACGCGCTGCTGCCTCCGAGAACTCGGAGCCAGTGTTCGGAGAAGAGTCTGGCTTCATGATGATTGCCGGAGACGCTATTCTTTCAGTGTTGGGCTCTAAGGCCACTGAGAGTCCGGCGGGTTCTAAACTCCCGTCTTCGGACCTGAAGACACGCTCCGGATCTATGGCCAGAGCGGAGGTTGGGGTCGCGAACCCTTGGAAGATCAAATCTCCTCTGATATCAGCGACATAATCCAGATTTCCAAAACTAATCTGGTGACCTGGGCGTAGCTGTCGATCCTCTAGATGGCCAATCGAGTTGGCCCGCAGGGCGAAGCTGCCGAACACGAAAATCTGGCCGGGGAGAAAGACCTCCCTCAGGACAGCATTGTTGTAGATGATTGATGGGGCCATCGAACCTACTGATGACGACACAGCGGAACTCTCAATAAAAGCACCAATGTCGATGTCAAAACCGGCAGATCTCGGGTAGGGGGTCCCGAACTGTGCATCTAAGGATTGATGGTAACAGGAGACAAGGGACACGGTGTTTTACCCAGGTTCGGGCCCTCTTGATGGAGGTAATACCCTATGTCCTACTTGATTGACTTTGATGAGTATAGGGGTTACAAGAGTTGATCTACCACGAGATTGTAATAGCTAAACCCTAATTGTCTAGCCTCTATGATTATGATTGTTGCCTCTACGGACTAAACCCTCCGGTTTATATAGACACCGAAGGGGGTTAGGGTTGTACAAAATCGGTTTATAGATAAAGGAATATTCATATCCGTACGCCAAGCTTGCCTTCCATGCCAAGGAGAGTCCCATGGACACGGGAGGAAGTCTTCTATCTTGTACCTTCACGGCCCATTAGTCCGGCCCATGTCATATAGCCCGGACGCCCGAAGACCCCTTAATCCAGGACTCCCTCAGATGCGCCGGGAGCTGAAAGGAACGAGGAATATGAAATAAACAGGTAGCAGGCGAAGAGGTGTGCCGTTCGTATTCAATCTCCACTACAACAAAACGTTTCAGGTTCCGCGTGACCTTTCGTATACCCGTCATGCGTGGCAAAAATTTAGACATCGGCTCGGCTCATTCCCGCAACCCACGGCGTGTCGTGACGAGGCGTGGCGTGGCATGACGAGGCGGGCGGCTGAGGAGGAGCGCACGTGGGTGTCTCTCTTATTCTCAGCCTCATACACGTGGAGAAAGAGCCTCCCTTATAAAGAGGTCAAACTCCCTCTAAACTAGCAATATGGGACTAAATTTTAGTTCCACCTCTTGCCTTGCACGAACGGGGTGCGTGGGCCTCTAGGATTTATTAGAAATTTCTGAAACTGCTATTGGGCTAGGTACAAAATAGACAAAATTCCAGCACCACCCCCAACTCGATATCAACCTCGGCATCCCGCACAACTAGCTCGACTACGGTTACACCTTCCTACGCTCCCGGCTACCTCGACATCAGCACAAAGGGCTACCGTCTTACTTGAGCAACTCGTTGGCTTCCACTCTAGCCACAACATCCGCGGCGCATTAACCTTTATGATTGCAAGGGATGTCAGCCCGTCAGCTTACAACCTTTGTTTCTTCTCCAGTTTCACAGACGTCTGTGCCGCTCCCATCGTGACTGCGTGACCGCGGGGAGGGGAGGGGGTGTTAGTGTATATTATGGTATATGTGTATTTGATAGTATATGATTCATACCTCTCTTCAATCTTATTTGTATGGGGGCTTCTTGTCCTCTAAGACATATGCATAATATATACTCACGCACAGGGCTCAGCAATATGATAACAATTCCACTACCAACTAAACAGTCTCCTACGTAATAGGAAGGCAAGAACGTTCGTGAACATTCATCTACGTACATCAACCGGAGCTACTCGGCTACAGGGGGCATGACATAAGACGATGTATAGAGAACCGAAATCATATTTTTGAGAAATAAGAGCAACTACAACCGATCGACCCAAATGGACGATGATTTTTTTTTGTCCATTTGGGTTGGTCAGACGGACACAGATGCCCGCTTCCGTATTTAGATCGGTGCGTGCGCCCAACACTGGCCTGAACCTATTTTGACGGCGCTAAAAGAAAATGAACACATGCATATTAAAAAAAGAAATCACATTAATTAAACATTAAAGCCGGTCACGAAGGCCGGCGAGAGTCCACGCGTCCACATTTGTATTTAAAAAAATAAAAACAGCCTAAACTATGAGGCGGCGTGCTGCCCTAGGCGTCGTCGTCGTCCTCGAGGTCCATGAGGTCGATGAGCGTCGGCGCCGGCCCGGCCCAGGCGAACGCCGTGTTCCAGAGCGCCGTCATGTCGGGATATGCCGGCGCAGACAGTGCCGACGCGGGGGGTGTGCGGGCGCCTGTGCAGCCGCGGCCTGGTGCGCTTCCTCCTTGGCCTCGCGCTGCTCCTCCTCGAGGTCACGCTCAAGCATCTCGAGGTACTCGCCGTCGCGGCGCTCCTCGGTCACCCTGAGCTTGTGCTAGCGCTTGAGGTACGCCGCCTCCTACGCCGGCGTCGCTCCCATCCAGACCGGCGGCGCGCGTATCCACTCGCGCACTACTCCCGTCCAGGAGTAGAGCTCGATGGGGGCCGGCTCCCGCTCCGGCTCCAGCTTGATAGGGGACGGCGGGCCACCGGCGGCACCACGCTGTCGCCCGCCGCGGAGAGGGCAAGGGCCTGCCCCATTGCCGCTCGTCCTCCTCGCTCTCCCGGTAGACGGCCGCAAGGGTCGCCTGGTAGGCGTCCTCCGCCGCCTGGTCCTCCTCGCGGACGACGAGCGCCGGTGGCGGCGACCTCTGGTCGACCTCGCGAATGCCCCGTCGCCTCGCCTCCTCGTGCTCGAAGGCGAACCACCTCGCCCAGTTGGGCGAGTCGGTTGCGTAGGCGGGGTCGCGGCGCTGCTCCGGCGTCAGCAGCGCCCGCCGGCACCGCACCTCCTCCGCGTGAGCCCGAGCCGACCGCGGCACCGCCGGCACTGGGATCCTATCTGGATCCAGATGCCAGTCGTGCGGCAGCGTCACGCCGGGATACGACAAAGGCTGGCGGTGCTGCCAGTGCCGCTCCGCCTGGTGCACTGACACGTTCACGCGCTGCCTCTGTCGGCGAGGCGCTGGCGCCGGCGGGAGGAACTCTGAGGGGAAAGGGGTGGCGGTGGCCTTGCCCTTGGCCTTGCTGCCGCTGGCGCCGGAGAAGAGGCCCATCTCGTTGTGGTTGTGGTGCCTAGGGTTTGCCGGCGACGAGGGAGCAAAGGTTGGCAGATGTGGACGACGAGTTTGGATGAGGACGACCCCGCCGCACGGCCGGCTTAAAAAAGGACGAGCGTCGTCGCTGACGCATGGACCCGTGGTCATAAATTAAGCTGACCGTGTGAGCAGGGGGTAGTTGGACGGTCGCCATGTGGGGACGCGGCAGATAGCGAGAAGGTGTGTAAAGCGTCCGTTCGGCGTCCGCGCCGACGCATTTAGGACGTAAATTTGGGCCGCAAATGCGTCGGCGCGGACGTGACGCGGACGTGATTTAGGTTTAGGTCGGCACGTTGGATCGCCACTTTTGTCCGCGCTAATCTAAATGAACGCAGGCGGATCAAATGGATGGGTCTTTTGAAATTGCTCTGATAACCTTCATGATTGGATCAGCCACAAAGAGCTTTACATAAAAAGAAAACATAAGAAATGAATGGGACCCTCTGTAAACAAAAACAGACAAACACAACGCTGCGCGCGAAAGTTGGGGCAGCTGGATTTTATTTGATGAGTCGAGCGGAGGAATGCCCCCTGGACGATCTTGACTAGAAAGCGTTGGTGTGGTAGGCTCCTACGAAAACAGGACTGGTTCGTTCCAGCAGTACCTTTCCAGTGCCGATAGAATAGAAGAATAATCGAATCTAGATCCTAGTCCAACTTTTTAAGTACGCCCACTTGCATTAAAGCTGCCTATGTCTATCTAGGCGATGCTACTCTGCTGCTGCCGTACAAGCTCGCGTGGGCAATTTCTTAACGTGGGTATGCACTTTTGCCTGGATCCTGTTGGACGTTAGGAAGAAAGGCGCGTCTCCGCGTAGGTTTACGAAGCAGTGGAAGCGCGGATCGATGGTAATCCTAATCCAGGCATGATCTCCGGCTACCGGTCTGGTCACGGGGTTATTTTCCAGAAAGGTCAGATTCACATTTCGAGCAGGACAGGTTCAAATTAAATTGGCTCGTACACGCATACGATTTGCACATGTATCTATCATGGTATTAGGCATCTCCAATGTTGATCTACAAATTTCCTCTGCCATCTGTCTGTGGACACAAATGCGGAAGCCAGCCATCAAACACTGCTCGCATACATTTCAACAACTATTTAAACCAACCGGACGAAATTCATGCAGACACGACGGATTCCATATAAATCGAACAAAATTTCTTACATTTTGGACATTCTTAAACTAATAAAAACTATACCGGACTAAGGTAAGTAGTCTACTACCATCACCGGCGGATATCCATTCCCACGACACGAATACCCTTGGCTAGTCGATGACTGGCAGCAGCGGATCCCCACTGTCTTCCCCATGTTCGGCAGCCCGCTCATTAGACTACCGTGAGCGCCGGATATGCTTCAGTGCGAAGGGCCGCTCGCTTCCTCATGTTTGGCAGCGCCGCTCAACGGAGGGAGCGCCGCCGAGATGTGCTTCAGCTGGAGGGGAAGGGGACGACGATGGCCTGCGACCGGGCAAGGCAACGGTTGTGTACATCGGCGTCGCCTCGATGACGGTCTTCATGGGACCCAAGCAGCGGCAGCCTTCCATGTTCTACTTATACTCGATGATGGTTGCGGGCGTTGACATGCTGGACGCCGCGTCATCGATCTCCATGAAGCCGGATGCTTTCTCCACCGGCAGGGTGCGGTTACACGAACGTTGACGACGGATGTCGCGGTCGCAGGCACAGGAAGAGCATTACAGCACGGTGTCGTCCAAGACAGCCACGATGCCCATGTCACCATGCTCCACCGCGTTCCAGCCTGGAGCAACCCATCACTCCTCAGCGAGCTGGCTTGGTGATGAGGACATCAATACCATTGTTACACCCACAGCCCCTACTGTTACATATACTGGACCAATTACTAGAGCTCGCGCACGCCAATTAAATTACCAGGTACTTTCGTTTCTTGGTAATGATTCTAATGTTCATGAGATTATGATGCTGCCTAAATTGGATACATTTGTTTTGCTTACAAATGAAGGGCCTAGCTTGGAGAAGGATGAACATTGGAGCAAGAACACGCATGGAGTTGATGGCATGCGCAAGGGGATCAAGAACGGAGTTACAAGTGATGATTTCAGGACTTTGAAGCCGCCATAAGGAGTGCATGAAGCCTTGGACGAAATATACAAGATGCCACTTCATAATATTCGTCCATAGGCTATTCTAGGTGCTGCGTCACCTTATTAATGGGCCAGGCCCATGTAATTTCGAAATACTTAAGTATAGGCTATTTTTAGAGTCCGTATGTGTGGGGAAACAAGAGTTAGGGTTGGTTTCGGACCCCATCCTCAAGGGCCACGAAATTCCCCCCTCTTCCTCCATAAATACAGCCCTTAGGGCATCATTTAGACTTTGGGTTTTGTTTAGATTAAAAGTTCGCCATAGCTGCAACTTCGCGTACTTCGTTTGTGTCCAACGACCAGACCAAGACGTCACAGAACCCCACCTTGATCAATAAAGCTTTCATCTTATATTCGCAATATCCCGATTGCAATCCCAGTTTCTTGCTTGTTCTTCGTTTGTTCGCAGGAAACAGACCTTCATGGTCAGGTTGATCGTGCTCCGCCGTGGTCAATAACCCTCGGAATTTGGTTTAGCGATTGCTAAGGCGCGACGTCTCGCACGTTCGTAGTCGGATCGTCAAGGTCGACTCCCGCAGAAAACGATAGCCACCATCTCATCGGAACATCGGGACCCCTTAGCCTCTATTTCAAGTGGTATCAGATTTCCAGGTTGCTCGGTGAGATTTTACAGTTTTTCATAGATTAGATCGAGTCTGTTCTTCATACCTACAGTCCACGAAAAAGCCAGAAAAAACAATTAGGGTTAGTTCATCATATCCGAACCAATCTGAGCCTTTGCATAATCTTTTTAGGGTTTTTGCTTTGTTGAATTTGCGGTTGCATCGTCGTGTCAAGTTGCTGGTCTTAGAGTCTAGTCTTTTAGAGTTTCGAGTTCTGGTCATAAGTTGTCACGCCGCCGCCGCACCATCATCATCGCCCATCTACCACTTTTGCTTATCCGCCACCGCTCTGAATCCATATCCATATACCACTACCAATCCGTATCCATATACCACCACCAATCTCTATCCATATACAACCACCGCTACCATATACCACCACCGCTGCCATATACCACAACCATATATCCACCACCAATCCGAGTTCTTCTCATATTAGGTTTGTTCTTGAGATCAATCTAAATTCCGAGTCGTGTTTCCTTGCCTGCGTAGGTCTCGGAAAAAAAAAGAGTCTGGAGACCCCCGGGCAGTTTTTAGGCCAAAATTTTCACGGGCAAAATTTTTTTCCCTATCCTATTTTTAGGATTTTCTGAGTCTTTTGAGCCACGTGCCATCATAGTGATTTTTTGTCGCACTTTTTCGTCGTCGCTGCCCTGATTTACGAAAAAAAAAGTGAAAAAAAAAATTTCGTGCCCATCCTATCAGTTTGACGAGGGAAGAGTTTTGAGACACTCGCCATTATAGTGATTTTTTGCAAAAAAAAAGAGGAGCGCAAAAAAAAGGAGCGCAAAAAAAAGAGCGAAAAAAAAGTTCCAGAGTGTGCTTTTCCCTTATTTACGTGCAGCGCCGTGATTTTGTTAGTGTTCTAGGCTCGCGTCTCTAGCACGGTCTAGCCTAGGACCAGCACAGTACCGTCGTTGAGCGTTTATTCAACTTTGCATCTCTGAATTGATTATTGCTGACCCTTTTTGCTACCATACTATAAGCCTTCCCAGCTCCACATACATCTACGTCGTGCGTTTGACTCTCCCTGACAATCGCTCTATCCAAGATTTTGAGAGTTTTTGACTACAACGGTTGCCGATCACTGCCTGCTGCTGGGTAAGAACTGGTAAGAATTTGAGATTTGCTTGACGGATTTGTGACACCCGCCACCACCACCACTTGTTAGTAGTCTGTAGGATCATATCCTTGTGTGTTTCTATTGCTGCTAACCATGCCAGGATCACAAGCCGACGAGACTGACTGGGAGAACTTGACGAACAAGGAGCTTCATGATACGTTTCAGCAAATGATGAATGGACAGGTGCAAGATGTGATAAACAGATTTGAAGAGGCCATGGAGAAGATAGATGGCATGGAGAAGACGTTTGAAACAAAGCTCGATAACAAGTTTGCTGAATTGCTTTCGCGTTTTCCACCACCACCACCGGCTGCTCTTGCCGCACCTCTGCAACAACAGCAACAACACCGACTACCTCCACGTTGGGAAACAGCCCTCCGCCGAGCGAGCCGTGTCCCTCTTCAGTCGGGCCAAACTGCTGGTGCTGCTGTTGATACTTCTGTGGCTCCTACTGCTGATGTGGAGGAGGATGCTTATGTGGGAGATTATGAGGATGAGGTTGATCAAAATCAGAACTACGTGCCACCAACAGCACAGCAACCACCAGGTCGTCCACATGCAAATAATGGCAATGGTAGGGCTCACCCTCAGGTACGAGATCATGACCATCTCCCTAAACTAAAATTGAATATTCCACCATTTGAGGGTAGATATGTTCCTGATATATATCTTACTTGGGAGTTAGAAACTGAACAACGATTTACATGTTTACAATATCCCGAGGAGAGACGTGTTCCTGCTGCTGTTTGTGCTTTCACTAGTTTTGCATGTGTTTGGTGGTCTGAGCATTGTAGATTATATCATATTCCGGCTACTTGGGCTGCTTTGAAAACTGCTATGCGTACTCGTTGGGTTCCACCATATTATCAACGTGAATTACTTCAAAAATTGCAGCGCTTAAGACAGGGAAAAAATTCTGTAGAAGAATATTATCAGGAATTACAAACTGGCATGATTAGATGTGGTATTGTTGAGGAGAATGAAGCTATGCTTGCACGTTTTATGGGTGGATTAAATAGAGAGATTCAGACGATTCTAGAGTATAAGGAGTATACTAATATCACTCGTTTATTCCATCTTGCTTGTAAAGCTGAACGTGAAGTGCAGGATCGACAGGCATTGGCGCGGACTAACTTTTCTGCAGGTCGACCTTCATCATGGACACCACGTGCATCATCTACTTCCACACGTTCTGCTACACCGGCGCCTCCGTCGGCTACCACCTCCAACCGTGATACAATAAAGCAGGCACAATCACCACTGTCTGCCAAGAGCACACCTTCTGGGCCTGCAAAGAGCTCTTCTTCATCCATGGCATCAACAGGGCAAACACATGATATTATTTGTCGACTTTGCAAGGGTGGAGGTCATTATGCGAGAGAATGCCCATCTAAGCGTGTGATGATTGTTACTGAGGATGGTGGGTATGAGTCCGCTAGTGACTATGATGAGGAGACTTTGGCTCTTATTACACGTGACGAACACGGTGGAGACGATTCTGATCATGAGACGCAATACATGGCTCCTGAAGATGCTGACAGGTATGAATGTTTAGTTGCTCAACGTGTTTTGAGTGTGCAGGTTACACAAGCTGAGCAAAATCAGAGGCATAATTTGTTCCATACAAAGGGAGTTGTGAAGGAACGTTCTGTTCGCGTGATCATAGATGGAGTGGAGCTGCAATAACTTGGCTAGCATGGAGATGGTGGAGAAGCTATCTCTCACCACAAGACCACATCCACATCCTTACTACATCCAATGGTTCAACAACAGCGGCAAGGTTAAGGTAACACGTACTGTTCGTGTGCAGTTTAGTATCTCTACATATGCTGATTATGTTGATTGTGATGTGGTACCTATGCAAGCATGTTCCTTATTACTTGGTAGACCATGGCAATTTGATAAAAATTCTGTACACCATGGTAGAAACAATCAGTATACTCTTGTTCATAACGATAAAAATATTACTTTGCTTCCTATGACTCCTGATTCCATTTTGAAAGATGATATTAATAGAGCTAATAAAGCAAAACAGGAGACAAATAAGAGTGAAAATCAGATTGTGGCAAAAGAATTTGAGCACCAAATGAAGCCTAATAATAAACCATCTACTGTTGTTTTTGAAATTAAATTGAAAAGTGCATGTTTACTTGCCACCAAATCTGATATTGATGAGCTAGATTTTAGCAAATCTGTTTGCTATGCTTTTGTGTGCAAAGAGGCATTATTTTCATTCAAGGACGTGCCTTCCTCTTTGCCCCCTGCTGTCACTAACATTTTGCAGGAGTTCGCTGACATCTTTCCACAAGACGTGCCACCGGGATTACCACCTATTCGAGGGATTGAGCATCAAATTGACTTAATTCCCGGTGCTTCGCTACCCAACCGTGCACCATACCGTACCAATCCAGAGGAGGCGAAGGAGATTATGCGTCAAGTACAGGAGCTGCTCGACAAAGGTTATATACGCGAATCTCTTAGTCCTTGTGCTGTTCCTATTATACTAGTGCCTAAAAAGGATGGTACGTCACGTATGTGTGTTGATTGTAGAGGCATTAATAATATTACTATTCGTTATCATCATCCTATTCCTAGGCTTGATGATATGCTTGATGAATTGAGTGGCTCTACAATATTCTCCAAAGATGATTTGCGTAGTGGATACCATCAAATTCGTATGAAATTGGGTGATGAATGGAAAACAGCATTTAAAACTAAGTTTGGATTATATGAGTGGTTAGTCATGCCTTTTGGGTTAACTAATGCACCTAGTACTTTCATGAGGTTAATGAACGAAGTTTTACGTGCTTTCATTGGACGATTTGTGGTAGTTTACTTTGATGACATATTGATTTATAGCAAATCTTTGGAGGAACATTTGGAACATTTACGTGCTGTTTTTATTGCTCTACGTGATGCACTTTGTTTGGTAACCTTGGAAAGTGCACCTTTTGCACCGACCGAGTATCTTTTCTTGGCTATGTTGTTACTCCACAGGGAATTGAAGTTGATAAAGCCAAGATTGAAGCTATTGAGAGTTGGCCGCAGCCCAAAACGGTCACACAAGTGAGGAGTTTCCTTGGCCTCGCTGGTTTCTATAGGCGTTTTGTGAGAGATTTCAGCACCATTGCTGCACCTCTCAACGAGCTTACAAAGAAGGATGTGCCTTTTGTTTGGGGTACCGCACAGGAAGAAGCCTTCACGGTTTGAAAGATAAGTTGACACATGCTCCTTTACTCCAACTTCCTAATTTCAATAAGACTTTTGAGCTTGAATGTGATGCTAGTGGAATTGGATTAGGAGGTGTGTTATTACAAGATGGAAAACCTGTTGCATACTTTTCTGAAAAATTGAGTGGGCCTAGTCTGAACTATTCTACTTATGATAAAGAATTATATGCTCTTGTTCGGACCTTAGAAACATGGCAACATTATTTATGGCCCAAGGAATTTGTTATACATTCTGATCATGAATCTTTGAAACACATTAAAAGTCAAGCAAAACTGAACCGTAGACATGCTAAATGGGTTGAATTCATTGAGACTTTCCTTATGTCATTAAACACAAGAAGGGTAAAGAAAATGTTATTGCTGATGCATTGTCTCGTCGTTATACTATGCTTTCACAACTTGACTTTAAAATATTTGGTTTGGAGACCATCAAAGATCAATATGTCATGATGCTGAATTTAAAGATGTATTGCAGAATTGTAAGGAAGGGAGAACTTGGAACAAGTTCGTTCTTAACGATGGATTTGTGTTTCGTGCTAACAAGCTATGCATTCCAGCTAGCTCCGTTCGTCTTTTGTTGTTGCAGGAGGCGCATGGAGGAGGATTAATGGGACACTTTGGCGTCAAGAAGACGGAGGATATACTTGCTACACATTTCTTTTGGCCAAAGATGAGACGGGATGTTGAGCGTTTTGTTGCTCGCTGCACTACATGTCAAAAGCTAAGTCACGACTCAATCCTCATGGTTTATATATGCCTTTGCCTGTACCTAGTGTTCCTTGGGAGGATATATCTATGGACTTTGTTTTAGGTTTACCTCGAACAAAGAAGGGAGGGATAGCATATTTGTTGTCGTGGATAGGTTCTCGAAAATGGCACACTTTATACCATGTCATAAAAGCGATGATGCTGTTAATGTTGCTGATTTGTTCTTTCGTGAAATTATTCGCTTACATGGTGTGCCAAATACTATTGTTTCAGATCGTGATACTAAATTTCTTAGCCACTTTTGGAGATGTTTATGGGCTAAGTTGGGGACTAAGCTGCTTTTTAGTACTACTTGTCACCCCCAAACTGATGGACAAACTGAAGTAGTCAATAGAACATTGTCTACTATGCTTAGGGCTGTTTTGAAGAATAACAAGAAAATGTGGGAAGAATGCTTGCCTCATATTGAATTTGCTTATAATCGCTCATTGCATTCTACTACTAAGATGTGCCCTTTTGAAATTGTGTATGGTTTCCTACCTCGTGCACCTATTGATTTGTTGCCTCTTCCATCTTCAGAGAAGGTTAATTTTGATGCTAAAGAACGTTCTGAATTGATTTTAAAAATGCATGAGTTAACTAAGGAAAACATTGAGCGTATGAATGCTAAATATAAACTTGCTGGAGATAAGGGTAGAAAACATGTTGTGTTTGCGCCTGGAGATCTTGTTTGGTTACATTTGCGTAAAGATAGATTTCCTAATCTGCGCAAATCAAAGCTAATGCCACGTGCTGATGGTCCTTTTAAGGTGTTAGAGAAAATAAATGATAATGCATATAAACTTGAGCTACCTATAGATTTTGGGGTTAGTCCCACTTTTAACATTGCAGATTTGAAGCCTTATTTGGGTGAGGAAGATGCGCTTCCGTCGAGGACGACTTCATTTCAAGAAGGGGAGGATGATGAGGACATCAATACCATTGTTACACCCACAGCCCCTACTGTTACATATACTGGACCAATTACTAGAGCTCGCGCACGCCAATTAAATTACCAGGTACTTTCGTTTCTTGGTAATGATTCTAATGTTCATGAGATTATGATGCTGCCTAAATTGGATACATTTGTTTTGCTTACAAATGAAGGGCCTAGCTTGGAGAAGGATGAACATTGGAGCAAGAACACGCATGGAGTTGATGGCATGCGCAAGGGGATCAAGAACGGAGTTACAAGTGATGATTTCAGGACTTTGAAGCCGCCATAAGGAGTGCATGAAGCCTTGGACGAAATATACAAGATGCCACTTCATAATATTCGTCCATAGGCTATTCTAGGTGCTGCGTCACCTTATTAATGGGCCAGGCCCATGTAATTTCGAAATACTTAAGTATAGGCTATTTTTAGAGTCCGTATGTGTGGGGAAACAAGAGTTAGGGTTGGTTTCGGACCCCATCCTCAAGGGCCACGAAATTCCCCCCTTCTTCCTCCATATATACAGCCCTTAGGGCGTCGTTTAGACTTTGGGTTTTGTTTAGATTAAAAGTTCGCCATAGCTGCAACTTCGCGTACTTCGTTTGTGTCCAACGACCAGACCAAGACGTCACAGAACCCCACCTTGATCAATAAAGCTTTCATCTTATATTCGCAATATCCCGATTGCAATCTCAGTTTCTTACTTTTTCTTCGCTTGCTCGCAGGAAACAGACCCTCGTGGTCAGGTTGATCGTGCTCCGGCGTGGTCAATAACCCTCGGAAGTTGGTTTAGCGATTGCTAAGGCGCGACGTCTCGCACGTTCGTAGTCGGATCGTCAAGGTCGACTCCCACAGAAAACGATAGCCACCATCTCATCGAAACATCGGGACACCTTAGCCTCTATCACTTGGAGCGGCGAGTTGTTGAACAATGCGCTGGCTTGGAGCTTTTGCATCCGTGAGCTGGCCTGCAGCGGCCTGCAGCGCCGAGGGACATGGAGCAGAGATTTACCTGGCTCGTATTCGGCGGGCTCTATGGGCCACCCAGACGGCTTTTATGCCAGAGAACTTCTTTTCCTGCTCGTCGGATGCCATGGAGATTTTGGAGAAAATTGTGCAAGTAGAAGATGGGAGCGGAGTGTGGTGGGATTTTTGTCCGGTGTCTGGCATCATTTAAATAGGAGGCAGACGGTCGGAGCAAACCAACATTGTGTTTAATGATGGATGACTCGCGAACGGATGTGTGGTCGAAGTAGGTTTTTCGGCACAAGTACATGTTTAATGGAGGAAGGTGGGCAGTCTGTGGTCGTTTGAATGCGGCGAGGAGGTGTGTTCAGTCGGGAGTGCGGCGAGCGACGCTCTCTTGGCCGACGGACTGCTCCAATGCTAACAGTGAGAGGTCCCGTCATTTCTGTGTCGGCGTCAATGCAGAGCGGCCGCTCTCCAGCGACATGAATGCGGGGCTGGCGTCGGGCGGGAAGCACACACGGGCAAGGAAGGTTTTTTTGGTGGGTCAGGGAAGTTAGAAGTGGGCGTGGTAGTGGCCCGGACGCACGCAAAGCCTCCTAATTTGTCTCTGGTTTGCTGGAGAAAAGTGCATCCGGACCGCCGAGCGGATCGATACAGACCCGTGTTGGATGACACAACACGCCCGAACCGCCGAGCGAACCGATACAGGCCCGCGTTGAATGGCACAATATGTCTGGACCGCGCAATCCAGATGGTTGCGGGTGGTTTGAGGGCCCACAACGTTTGTATGATCTAACCACAAGGCACCTGCACTTCATTGCACGATCTAACCACAACGTTTGTACCTTTCAAACTTAGAGCCTTGGGGAGGAGGCCCAACTAGGGTGGCGGTTGCGAAGGACGCGCACGGGCAGCAAGATCCAATCAAGAGGAGAAGAAGATAGATCGGACGAGTGCGGGAGAGCTCCCGCTGCCGACCACCACCGCGAAGGGCTTTGCCCTAGCGGCCGCGACCGATAGCGGCGAGGAGGGAAGCGAAGGAAGGCTTAGAAGCGGCGGCGGTGGTCCTGTTGCTCGGGACGCCCGCGGGACGACGCAGGCAGATGTTCGTGTTGGTGTCGCAAGCAACCTTGAAAATTTTTCATGCGAAACAGAGCAACGGTGTTTCACCGATGAAACAACAAATTTAGGGTAACATTTGGATGTGACAAAGAACACATAGAATTTTTATTGAATTTTTTTTACATTTCAAAAAGTATTTTTGCGGCGAACTAATCTGTGATTGGATGGTTAGAGGGACAGTGGTATTCCCTGTCCACCAGGATTCAAATCCTAGTGCTCGCATTATTTCTGGATTTATTTCAGAATTTCGGACGATGTGCTTTCAGTGGGAGAAAAGATGATTTATCGGCTCAGTCTTTGAAGATGCTCATAGCGGCAGGGTGTGCGTGTGTGCATTCATAAAGGTGAATGTATACATGTACGTATGAACGCTTGCGTCTGTACTGTGTAAAAAAATATTTTTGCATGCAGGAGTGCGCGCACCCGGGAGCGCCAACAGATTTTCGTACACTGTTCACCCTAATCGTTTAGAGGGAAATGGAGGGTCCTTTTTTTGCGGCGTGGAGGGTCCAGTTGTCATAGATGCTCTAAATACCCCTGATCCCGTCCATCCCAGTTCGAAATTTCCTCATTTGCTATCTTGGCCGGAGAATCCAGTATCCCAGTTTCGAAATCGGTTTGGCTCCAAATTGGTACCACTCTGTGGGGATCAAAGCGGACGCACCTGGCAGTTGACGCAGTAGCCACCTGTCTGAATTGTTTTGGCTCCAACCAATGTGCTGGTAGTTGCATGGTGTACTTGGAGTATTCAAAATAGTGTCGACCTTCCGTGCAAATAAGTGGGATCCAATTTCAAAATTTCTTTAGGGTTGTAAACGGAATTTTAACTCAATAATGGTTGTCCCTCAACAACTAAACAGGTAGTTAGTCTTGCGCACATAGGGTTTAGGATTGTAAACCGACATTTATCCGGTTTAGGTTTTCTATCAGTTAGCAAAATGGTGGCCTCCATTTGCAGTTTGGTTCTCCGGTCTTCTCTTCGTCTCATTGGTACTGCTTTTCTTTTTTAGGTTGGGATCTTAGATTTGTCCACCTTCGGACGCCAACAGTATGGTTTATTCTCCAGGGCGTTGGTTCAGCAGGACTATGGGTTAGAGAATTAGATTATATGACATTTCGCCCGATCAACAATAAAGTTGGCTCTGGTGATGGAAGAGAATTTGTGACAGGCAGGTGCGGGGCACCGATCCCATTTTTCTCTTGGATTTTGTTTTTGAATATTTATATATTTTGAACCAAAAGTCTAAATTAAGTTTCGTTTGCATATTCTTTTCCTTGTGACGAAACTTGATAAGACAGACAGAAAAATCACTAAATTTCGAAACCTAAAAATTTAAAACTTGGTGTGCCCCGGTGCATCCCATGACTTCATAGATCGCGAACCAATCGTGAGGCGGGGCATGGCTGGTCAGGTGCATGCCCCTGCAATTTTTTGCTCTTGCAATGGAAAGGAAACAGTGGCGCGGACTATCAACATGTTTGTTGTTCGTGAGAAATTAAAGAGACAATCTCACCTAGAGAGCTCGATGCATCTTCTTTATTTTGTAGGTTTTTTTTTGCAATGTTTGTACATATGGTTGATTTCATCAAGAGATCTATTGCCTTTTTCAAAAGAAAACTTGTACTATTTATCATGGTATCTTTATTTTTCATAAACTCAAGTTTAATCTGAAACTATAAGGATTAGGCGTGTTTTGTTGTGCCACTAGTGTTGTTGGATTTTCATATTTTTTTACTCCATCTGTTTCAAAATATAATGTGTATTGCACACGTACCCCTTCAACGTTGTGCTCTAGCGGACTCAAGGCGATTAAGGTTACTCGCCTCCTGCCGGCGTCACCTCAAATCTACCCCATCTCATGTGGCCTTATGCCATGGAGACGCGGTGGATCTTGGCCCTTGCCGGCAACAGGCCCTAGCTTCACTTTTAGGTGTCCTTTTGTGTCTGTTTAGGGTATGTGTTCTGTTCAGGAAGGCGAGGCGGCGGCAACTCCCTGAGTATGGATTAATATTCTCCGCGCCTAACCCTCGTCCCGATGCTGCGTGTAGCCTCGTCGGAGGTTGTGTAGAGGTGTGTCTCCGACAGATCTCGTGGGATTTGGTCAGTGTTTGGATGCGGTCTTCGTTCGACTGCGTGTGTGTGTTTACAAGTTGGATCCTTCCCATCTATCATTCTCTTCATCGCATGCGGGTGTTGTTCTGGTGCATTGTCCTATGCGGTTTTACTATGATGACTTCCCGTTTGTATACTAGAAAAAGGTCTGCCCAGCTCCGATAATGGAGGGGCAACGACGGTGGCGTACCTTTAGCTCGCTCTAGTGACTATAGTCATCGATAGGTGATCTATGAACCTGGATGTAATTCTTACTTCGAGTGTTCTTCGTACTATCTCTACATACAGTTGATGAATAGATTGAAAGTTTTATTGCAAAATAAAACAAAACATATAAGGTGTGTTAGTGTTTTGGAAAGTCAAACCTATTTAAGTTTGAACAAATTTGTAGAATATCCATAATATCAAATTGGCATCGTTAGATTCATCAAGAAATGAATTTTCATGTTTTATTTATTTAGTATTGTGGATGTCGATAGTTTTGACTCTGAACTTGATCAAAGTTAAAGAAATTTGACTTTTTTAAAAATGTTGGACTGTGTTTTTCTTTTTATTTATAACACGGTGTTTTGGCGGGTCTTTCGCGGTGTGATTCTGTGTTATCTGCTGATCAACCCATACTTATGTGAAAAATATGATGGGCCGGTGTCTGCATGTACTATTTTTTGTGCTAAAATATCACATGTTGACACTTCTTTTTTCTAGGTGGTAACAGGGTGCACGGTGTTGATATGTTTTATAGGCCAGTTGATGCCACTTGATTTGAAAAAATGTTTTCCCAGTAAAGATCATGAACCTAATCCAAAATTGAATACCTCAATCGAATGGACAAGCTTCAAAATTTATAAGCATTGTGAATTAGAAGAGTCAAATGAGAGAGCCCCTTGATAAATTATTGACCCGGTCAAAATCTGATGGCCCAATTCTAAATTGGAGATCTCAGTTGATTGCGACTAGTTCTCAAAAAAAAGTTAATTGCGACTTTACGAGGACTTAAAATCATAATCCCTTCGTTGGTGCACCAACCAAGGAGGAGGAATCCTCCTCCAACTAGTTTCGCCCCCTAGCTTGTTAGGGTTGCCACATCTTTATTGGTCCCAACATGCCCATTAACCTTTCCCTATGAGGACTTTAGCAATTTCCATCAGCCCATACCCACTAAATAAATTCTAGGGGATCCTGGTAATTACTGGCGCCCTCTCATATTTATATTAGCTTTCCGTAAACTATTTCCGCCTATGCAGTACTACCCGGTATTCTCCGGAACCCTTCCCATAACCCCGAAACGCTTCCAATTTCTCTCGAAACTATTTTTTTTTCAAAACTTTTCTGACAGTAATTTCTCATATTCCTAACTCCTATAGAATTCAACAGATCATAGTCCCTTAAGCATATGTGTCGGGGTTGAGAACGACACCTATGGGATCACAAGAATCCCTACTACGGTTGCCGGGGCGCAGGGTTGCGAGGAGAGCAGGGCTAGTAGACAGCACAAGGATCGTTTACCTAGGTTCGGGCCGCAAGGATGCGTAAAACCCTAGTCCTGCTTTGGTGGGTGTATTTCCGAGAGTTCTTGAGCTCTCGAACTAGCTGTAGTCAGCGTGTGGTTCCAAAGAGCCGAATCCCTCCCCTGGTCGCCTTGGGCCTCCTTTTATAGGAAAAAGGGTTGCCACAGTGGCACACAGGAGGTGGAAAGGTCTACAGTGGAACGAGGTTATCCCTCGTATTACAGGACAAGGTGCATTTAATGCATCACTTAGGTGTCCTCTTGCTTTATCGGGGACGGAGGTGAGGCCCGTCCCGTCCGTCGCCGCTCCTCCTCGCTTCGACACGCGCCTCGACCAGGGATGCATGCGGTGCCATGTAGGCAGGCAGGCAGTTGTGTTGGCGCGGTGGTGGAGCCTCCATGAAGATCTGCATGCTGCCACTCATGCGCTTGATGAGTTGACCTGGGAGCTGCATGTTGCCACGCAGGTGCCCGCCCAGCTGGTTGGACTGGCAGCTACATGTGAACGGTGGTGGAAGCTTGGTTGACGTGGGCTTGGCGGTGGCCTTGCCGACGTCTTTGGCGAGGGCCTTGCCGGGTGGCCCGGCAAGGGCCTCTCCGTGGCTTGTTGTCGTCCCCGACAAGGATCTTGCCGGGGGTCTAGTGGCCTTCCTTGGCAAGGATCTTGCAGAGGACCATCGTCTTCTAATCTGATCTTGAATATGTCCTCACAAAGATCCGCATGCCACCACAGGGGTGCCTTCCCGAGCCCTGGCCCCATGCTGAAGATGGTACTGGGGGCCGTGGGCTCAAGGGTGGCTCGCTCTGTTAGTGCGGGGCAAGCTGCCCCGACAAGAGTCTTGTCGGGGCTGCCGAGGCCACCCGGCAAGGGTCTTGCCGGGGGAATCTGCTTCGTCCCTCTGCTCTTTGTGGTCTTGGCCTTGGCGTCGCTTTGACTGTCTTGGACTTCAATCTTACCTTGGCTCACCCCCCTCGTTCTGCTTGGTGTGGCCGCGGGCGCGGCTCTGACTGCCCGTGCACAGGAAAAGGGGTACAAAGATGCACCCCTATTTTTTTACACCTACAGGAGCCCTCGGACCTGGGCCACACATAAGCGCAATACGTTGTTGGGCCAGGCCCAAAATGGTGCGCGGGTAGGTGGGGCGGTTTTTACTGTGGTAAGATTCTTCGCGCGCTTCGCCTCCCACGACCCGCACGTGTGGCGCGGCATGGGGGGTGCGCGTGACGTGGGTGGCATGCATGGGACGGTTTCCACATGCATGCGTCACGTTGCAGTAAAGAGGCGACTCACGCCTTCCCCGTAAAAAGAGGGAGGCGTGGAGGCGCGGCTCATTTACTGAGCGGGGTCGGGGTGTGGTCTTCAAGGCGTCCACTCCCCACGATCATGGGGAGTGGAGAGGTCACTCACCCATCCCTTCAGTTCTGCACGTCTGCCACGCGTCCCTGTGGTGGCAAACGGTGGAGGCGAGAAATCGGGCCGCCGCTGGTTGGGCGACGGGTCGGTCCTAATCCCCCGCGCCTCCGGTGTCTGGATTGGCCGAGTAGGGCGGCCGAGCCTCAACCCCGTCCCTTTATAAAGAGGAGGGACGGTAAACGGCACCCCGCATTCTTCCATCTTCCCTCTCTTCTCTGCTTCTGCTCCTCCCTCTCACCTGCCATGGAGAAAGGGAATCCTGGCCCTTCGACGGTGGCGGCGAGGGTCACCGCTCGACAGCGCGTCCCTCCTCCTCCTGAACCCGTGGTGGCGGAACCGACCGCGAGGGGAAGGGGGAGGGGGCGAGGCAGAGGCCGTAGCGCTCGGGGAAGAGGAGGACGGGGCGGCGCGCCGGCCCTGCCCCTGCCAATGATGCCCTTCCTGATGGAGGTCCACGTTGAAGACCAACTTTACGAGTTCTTCATCAGGCTCCGTCGGCCCCCGCGTCGTCTTCTTCGTCTCCCCACTCCGTTCGCTCTGGTGATGGAGCGTGCCCCGCCCCATACCCTCAGGTTGCACATGAGGGCTGCGGGAACGGGGGCACGCGGGTCGACGTCGACTTCCCGGCTCCTCGGGTCATGTATCTCCGCCGTGGATGGAAGATGTTTGCCCACATCCACAGCCTGACGGCGGGGCTCGTCCTCTACTTCAAGTTAATGGAGGACGGCCTACTCTCCGTCAAGGTCTTCAGAGATCTTGGAACTCGTATGAAATGTTGCGTGGAGAGCTCCTCTGATGAAGATTCTGACGATGGGAGCTCGTCCTCGAGTGAGAGCGACGAGGAGGACAGCGGGGCAGACAGCGGGGATGAGTCCGACTAGGCGTCGGACGCCCCGCGCCTGGGCGGGTGCAGCAGCAGCAGCATCTGCACCTAGCCGCTCCTCTAGCAGAAGCCGGCCGGGGGCAGGGCCAGCTCCTTGAACCTTGCGGGGCTGTCTCCTTGGGCGGCTGGCATTGGGAGGCCGCGAAAGAGGAAGAGGGTGGGCGGCAAGGCCGTCAACTCGAAGTACGCCGACACCAACGCCTTCATTGCGTATTGCCGGTCCTGCCGCCTCGTCTTCTAGCTCCTTTCCCGGCACCGTTATCACCGGCCCGCCCGTGGGTGGTCACCGAGAGGTCCTCTTGGTGCTTTCTGCTGCTCGTAGCTCGCCTAAGCGCCCCTTTTGCCCTTTCGCCTCCTTGACCTGCCTCCTGAGGAGAGGGACAAGAAAGGGATTATGGGCATCTTATCTCTTTTTTAGTTTGTAAGCATGCAAGCCTTTATTAAATTCGAAACTTGTAATCCTCTTGTTCATGTTTTTCATCTCGCACGAACTGTACCTGTATGGGATGTTTTTAATGAAAAAGGGATGCTTGTCGGGTTTTTCGTTCGCGGGTAAATCCTGCGACAAGGAGCGAATCCTTGTTATTGTTTTAAGATAAATGTTTTTCGTCCGGCAACAGGCCTTGTTGTCCCCCCACTCCACTCGACCCTTCTCGCGCTCTTGGAGGAGGCAGGGATGAAGTGGGCTTTAGTCTCCTCGTCCCACCTCCTTGCCGCCGCGGCTACGACCAAATCCGAACCTAGGAAATAATCCCTAGGTATAGGAAAAAGGGGAGCACAACAACCTAGAGATAAAAACGAGGTTTCACATGCCCCAGTTCGGTTCCGAAATACATGACAGAGGATAAAAGATTTATCTGGATCCGCAGCCATTGGCAATCTCATCTTGCCGCGGTTGGATCCTTGTGCTTGCAGCCCCCGGCAACCCTGGCTTGCCGGGGTCGGGGCGCCGGTCCGTTTCCTTCTTTCCGAGTAGCTCAGCAGAAGTGCTCATGTGCCCTGCGAACCAAAGGAGGACAGAAAAGGAACAGACAAACACGCACTCGACCTCTAGGCTAGGGGTTAGTCGCCGCTAAGCACTATCAACCCTAACCAAGGAAGAGACTGGACCTAGCATGCATGCTATAACTTAGGCGCCAGCGCTTCATTTATTTATGCTCAGGGTCTGCGCCTGGCTTTGTACGAAGGGTCACATGCCTTGTCGGCAAAGCTTGTACAAAAAGTGGCTTGCCGGGAGGCCCGGCAAGCCGCGCCTTACGGGTAAAACTTGCGAAGATGCTCGATGTTCCAGGAGTTGCTCACTGGGACGGCATCTTCGGTTTCCAGGTGGACTGCGCCAGGCCTGGTGACTCGTATTACCCGATAAGGGCCTTCCCACTTCGGCGTCAACTTGTTGGAATTCTTGGCCGACTGAACGCGCCGAAGAACAAGGTCGCCTTCCTCAAGGCTTCGGGCATGAATCTTGCGGCTATGATAGCGGCGCAAGGCTTGCTGGTAGCGTGCCGCTCTCACAGCCGCCCGAAGACGATCTTCCTCAAGGAGCGTCGCGTCATCTTGGCGCAACGGCTGTTGCTCAAGCTCATCATAAGCGAGCACTCGAGGTGACCCGTATATGAGTTCTGTGGGGAGAACTGTTTCTGCCCCGTATACCAGGGCAAAAGGTGTCTGGCCGGTGGCTCGATTTGGCGTCGTTCTGATCGACCAAAGAACCGCCGACAACTCATCAATCCAGCGCCTTCCACTCTTGTGCAGCTTGTCAAAGGTCTTCGTTCTCAAGCCTCAAAACACTTCAGCATTCGCCCTCTTCGCTTGGTCATTGCTCCATGGATGTGCCACGGAAGCAAAACAGACCATGCTGCCAAGGTCTTGGATGTACTGCATGAAGGTGTGGCTTGTGAACTGCGTGCCGTTATCGGTGATGACTCTGTTTGGCACACCAAAACGGCAGACCAGTCCTTTGAAGAACTTGGCGGCTGACTGAGCAGTCACCTTCCTCACTGCTTCCACTTCCGGCCACTTTGTGAACTTGTCGATTGCAACGTACAAGTACTCAAAGCCCCCGACGACGTGGGGGAAAGGGCCCAGTATATCGAGCCCCCAGACCGAGAATGGCCAGGAGAGAGGGATTGTTTGAAGGGCTTGAGCCGGCTGATGAAGCTTCTTTGAATGGAACTAGCACGCTTCACACTTGGTTACTAGTGCCGTCGCATCCTGGAGGGCGGTGAGCCAGAAGAAACCTTGCCGGAACGCCTTCCCGGCAAGGGCCCTTGACCCTATGTGGGAGCCACATATGCCTCCATGTATCTTCGCCAACAGCTCTAGTCCTTCCTCCTGGGGAATGCACTTGAGTTTCACACCGTTTGGCCTCCTCCGGTACAGGACGTCATCGACGAACTAGTACAGGGCGGACCGGCGGGCTACTTTCTCTGCTTCTTCCTGCTCCTCAGGAAGCTCCCTTGTTTGGAGGAAGTGGACGGTAGGCTGCGCCCATGCCAGAGCCTGGGGCTCGACGGCAAGGACCAAAGGCATTTCTTCCGCCATGAGAGCGGCTGTCGGAGCCAGTCGCTCTTGGGCAGGCTCAGCGTCCGCGGCAGCACCCTTGCCGGCGGCCCCAGGGGGCTCGGTAGGAAAGTACTTAACGGGACCTGATTTCCTCCGCTTGTTCTACCCCGCTGATGGTTTGACATATGGTTGAGTTAACCGGAGCAAAAAGGGACCTGGTTCCACAGGTAGCTTGAATGCGGCACACTATGACAGGTAATCAGCGATGTCGTTCTTCGCTCGGGGGACGTGCTCCGCCTGGATACCGTCAAAGCGTTTCTCCAGCTTCCTCACCTCATCTACGTAGGCTTTCATCAATGGGCTTTGATAATCCTTGTTGATCTACCTGACAACGAGCTGCGAGTCGCCCCTGACGATGAGCTTCTTAACCCCGATGTCTGCCGCGATCCTGAGACCGGCAAGCAATCCCTCGTACTCAGCAGTGTTGTTGGTGGACATCTCCCTGGGGAAGTGCATCTGGATCACGTACTTGAGGTGTTCTCCGGTGGGTGCGACGAGTAGCACACCAGCACCGGTGCCTTGCAGCAAGAAAGCTCCATCAAAGTACATGATCTAGTCGCGATCTGCTTCCTTGCCGGGGAGAGTGGTCTCCTGGATTTCTTCGTCAGGCATCGAGGTCCATTCTGCGATGAATTCCGCCAAGACTCTGCTCTGAATTGTTGAGGTACTTTCAAACTTTAAACCAAAAATCGACAGCTCCAAGTCCCATTCCACAATCCTTCCGGTTGCGTCCGGGTTGTGCAGTATCCATTGCAACAAGAGGCGGGTGACGACGGTGATCTCGTGGGCCTGGAAGTAGTGACGCAGCTTCCTCGAGGCCATAAGGAGGCCGAAGAGCAATTTTTGCACGTCGGAATACCTCGACCTAGTCCCCTGCAAGAGGGAGCTGACAAAGTAAACTGGGTGCTGCATCATCTTCTTCTTTGGCACCACTTCACTTGACTGCGCGGGCATTGCCTTGGCGGAACCAGACTCCATCGGAGGCCGCGCCTTGCCGGCACCAGGCCCTGTAGGGGGAATCTTTGGATTGCCATCCGCTGGTTCTGCCGCCACTGCCGCCCCCTCGTCGACCTCCCTCTGTGCCACCAGTGCGGCGCTGACCACTTGATTCATCGCTGCCAGATACAGCAGCAACGGCTCTTGTGGTTTAGGCGCAACCAGTATCGACGTGGAGGAAAGGTATTTCTGTTGGGGAACGTAGTAATTTCAAAAAAATTCCTACGCACACGCAAGATCATGGTGATGCATAGCAACGAGAGGAGGAGAGTGTGATCTACGTACCCTTGTAGATCGACAACGGAAGCGTTGACTTTGGTTGATGTAGTCGTACGTCTCCACGGCCCGACCGATCAAGCACCGAAACTACGACACCTCCGAGTTTTAGCACACGTTCAGCTCGATGACGATCCCCGGACTCCGATCCAGCAAAGTGTCGGGAAAGAGTTCCGTCAGCACGACGGCGTGGTGACGATCTTGATGTACTATCGTCGCAGGGCTTCGCCTAAGCGCCGCTACAATGTTATCGAGGATTATGGTGGAAGGGGGCACCGCACACGGCTAAGAATATGATCACGTGGATCAACTTGTGTGTCTAGGGGTGCCCCTTGCCTCCGTATATAAAGGATCCAAGGGGGGGGGGGTGCAGCCGGCCCTAGTAGGAGGCGCGCAGGAGGAGTCCTACTCCTACCGGGAGTAGGACTCCCCTCCCTTTCCTTGTCCAAGTAGGAGAAGGGGAAGGAGAGAAGGAAAAGGGGGGGCGCCGCCCCTCCCTCCTTGTCCAATTCGGAATAGGGGGAGAGGGGGCGCGCGGCCTGCCCTGGCAGCCCCTCCTCTTCTCCACTTTAGGCCCATGAGGCCCATTAACCCCCCGGGGGGTTCCGGTAACCCCCCGGTGCTCCGGTTTTATCCGAAACTTCCCCGGAACACTTCCGGTGTCCGAATATAGCCGTCCAATATATCAATATTTATGTCTCGACCATTTCGAGACTCCTCGTCATGTCCGTGATCACATCCGGGACTCCGAACTAACTTCGGTACATCAAAACTCATAAACTCATAATATAACTGTCATCGAAACCTTAAGCGTGCGGACCCTACGGGTTCGAGAACAATGTTGACATGACCGAGACACG
Source organism: Triticum urartu (assembly GCF_003073215.2). Classification (NCBI taxonomy): domain Eukaryota; kingdom Viridiplantae; phylum Streptophyta; class Magnoliopsida; order Poales; family Poaceae; genus Triticum; species Triticum urartu. The sequence goes on along the minus strand of NC_053023.1, from coordinate 234,505,841 downwards.
TCTCCGGTCAATAACCAATAGCGGAACCTGGATGCTCATATTGGCTCCTACATATTCTATGAAGATCTTTATCGGTCAGACCGCATAACAACATACGTTGTTCCCTTTGTCATCGGTATGTTACTTGCCCAAGATTCGATCGTCGGTATCTCAATACCTAGTTCAATCTTGTTACCGGCAAGTCTCTTTACTCGTTTCATAATACATCATCTTGCAACTAACTCATTAGTTGTAATTCTTGCAAGGCTTATGTGATGTGCATTACCGAGAGGGCCCAGAGATACCTCTCCGACATTCGAAGTGACAAATCCTAATCTCGAAATACGCCAACCCAACATGTACTTTTGGAGACACCTGTAGGGCACCTTTATAATCACCCATTTACGTTGTGACGTTTGGTAGCACACAAAGTGTTCCTCCGGCAAACGGGAGTTGCATAATCTCATAGTCATAGGAACATGTATAAGTCATGAAGAAAGCAATAGCAACATACTAAACGATCGGGTGCTAAGCTAATGGAATGGGTCATGTCAATCAGATCATTCACCTAATGATGTGATCCCATTAATCAAATAACAACTCTTTGTCCATGGTTAGGAAACATAACCATCTTTGATTAACGATCTAGTCAAGTAGAGGCATACTAGTGACACTCTGTTTGTCTATGTATTCACACATGTATTATGTTTCCGGTTAATACAATTCTAGCATGAATAATAAACATTTATCATGATATAAGGAAATAAATAATAACTTTATTATTGCCTCTAGGGCATATTTCCTTCAGTCTCCCACTTGCACTAGAGTCAATAATCTAGATTACACAGTAATGATTCTAACACCCATGGAGCCTTGGTGCTGATCATGTTTTGCTCGTGGAAGAGGCTTAGTCAATGGGTCTGCAACATTCAGATCCGTATGTATCTTGCAAATCTCTATGTCTCCCACCTGGACTAGATCCCGGATGGAATTGAAGCGTCTCTTGATGTGCTTGGTTCTCTTGTGAAATCTGGATTCCTTTGCCAAGGCAATTGCACCAGTATTGTCACAAAAGATTTTCATTGGACCCGATGCACTAGGTATGACACCTAGATCGGATATAAACTCCTTCATCCAGACTCCTTCATTTGCTGCTTCCGAAGCAGCTATGTACTCCGCTTCACATGTAGATCCCGCTACAATGCTTTGTTTAGAACTGCACCAACTGACAGCTCCACCGTTTAATGTAAACACGTATCCGGTTTGCGATTTAGAATCGTCCGGATCAGTGTCAAAGCTTGCATCAACGTAACCTTTTACGATGAGCTCTTTGTCACCTCCATATATGAGAAACATATCCTTAGTCCTTTTCAGGTATTTCAGGATGTTCTTGACCGCTGTCCAATGATCCACTCCTGGATCACTTTGGTACCTCCCTGCTAGAATTATAGCAAGGCACACATCAGGTCTGGTACACAGCATTGCATACATGATAGAGCCTATGGCTGAAGCATAGGGAACATCTTTCATTTTTTTCTCTATCTTCTGCAGTGGTCGGGCATTGAGTCTTACTCAACTTCACACCTTGTAACACAGGCAAGAACCCTTTCTTTGCTTGATCCATTTTGAACTTCTTCAAAACTTTGTCAAGGTATGTGCTTTGTGAAAGTCCAATTAAGCGTCTTGCTCTATCTCTATAGATCTTAATGCCTAATATGTAAGCAGCTTCACCGATGTCTTTCATTGAAAAACTCTTATTCAAGTATCCCTTTATGCTATCCAGAAATTCTATATCATTTCCAATTAGTAATATGTCATCCACATATAATATCAGAAATGCTACAGAGCTCCCACTCACTTTCTTGTAAATACAGGCTTCTCCAAAAGTCTGTATAAAACCACATGCTTTGATCACACTATCAAAGCGTTTATTCCAACTCCGAGAGGCTTGCACCAGTCCATAAATGGATCGCTGGAGCTTGCACACTTTGTTAGCTCCCTTTGGATCGACAAAACCTTCTGGTTGCATCATATACAATTCTTCTTCCAGAAATCCATTCAGGAATGCAGTTTTGACATCCATCTGCCAAATTTCATAATCATAAAATGCGGCAATTGCTAACATGATTCGGACAGACTTAAGCATCGCTACGGGTGAGAAGGTCTCATCGTAGTCAATCCCTTGAACTTGCCGAAAACCTTTTGCGACAAGTCGAGCTTTGTAAACAATAATATTACCGTCAGCGTCAGTATTCTTCTTGAAGATCCATTTATTCTCAATTGCTTGCCGATCATCGGGCAAGTCAACCAAAGTCCATACTTTGTTCTCATACATGGATCCCATCTCAGATTTCATGGCTTCAAGCCATTTTGCGGAATCTGGGCTCACCATCGCTTCTTCATATTTCGTAGTTTCATCATGATCTAGTAGCATGACTTCCAGAACAGGATTACCGTACCACTCTGGCGTGGATCTCACTCTGGTTGATCTACGAGGTTCAGTAGTATCTTGTTCTGAAGTTTCATGATCATCATCTTTAGCTTCCTCACTAACTGGTGTAGGTGTCACAGAAACAGGTTTCTGTGATGTACTACTTTCCAATAAGGGAGTAGGTACAGTTACCTCGTCAAGTTCTACTTTCCTCCCACTCACTTCTTTCGAGAGAAACTCCTTCTCCAGAATGTTTCCGAATTTAGCAACAAAAGTATTGCCTTCGGATCTGTGATAGAAGGTGTATCCAATAGTCTCATTTGGATATCCTATGAAGACACATTTCTCCGATTTGGGTTCGAGCTTATCAGGTTGAAGCTTTTTCACGTAAGCATCGCAGCCCCAAACTTTCAGAAATGACAACTTTGGTTTCTTGCCAAACCATAGTTCATAAGGCGTCGTCTCAACGGATTTTAATGGTGCCCTATTTAACGTGAATGCGGCCGTCTCCAAAGCATAACCCCAAAACGATAGCGGTAAATCAGTAAGAGACATCATAGATCGCACCATATCTAGTAAAGTACGATTACAACGTTTGGACACACCATTACGCTGTGGTGTTCCGGGTGGCGTGAGTTGCGAAACTATTCCGCATTGTTTCAAATGTACACCAAACTCGTAACTCAAATATTCTCCTCCACGATTAGATCGTAGAAACTTTATTTTCTTGTTACGATGATTTTCAACTTCACTCTGAAATTCTTTGAACTTTTCAAATGTTTCAGACTTATGTTTCATTAAGTAGATATACCCATATCTGCTTAAGTCATCTGTGAAGGTGAGAAAATAACGATATCCGCCACGAGCCTCAATATTCATCGGACCACATACATCTGTATGTATGATTTCCAACAAATCTGTTGCTCTCTCCATAGTACCGGAGAACGGTGTTTTAGTCATATTGCCCATGAGGCATGGTTCGCAAGTACCAAGTGATTCATAATCAAGTGGTTCCAAAAGTCCATTAGTATGGAGTTTCTTCATGTGCTTTACACCGATATGACCTAAACGGCAGTGCCACAAATAAGTTGCACTATCATTATCAACTCTGTATCTTTTGGCTTCAACACTATGAATATGTGTGTCACTACTATCGAGATTCAATAAAAATAGACCGCTCTTTAAGGGTGCATGACCATAAAAGATATTACTCATATAAATAGAACAACCATTATTCTCAGATTTAAATGAATAACCGTCTCGCATCAAACAAGATCCAGATATAATGTTCATGCTTAACGCTGGCACCAAATAACAATTATTTAGGTCTAATATTAATCCCGAAGGTAGATGTAGAGGTAGCGTGCCGACTGCGATCACATCGACTTTGGAACCGTTTCCCACGCGCATCGTCACCTCGTCCTTAGCCAATCTTCGCTTAATCCGTAGTCCCTGTTTCGAGTTGCAAATATTAGCAACAGAACCAGTATCAAATACCCAGGTGCTACTGCGAGCATTAGTAAGGTACACATCAATAACATGTATATCACATATACCTTTGTTCACCTTGCCATCCTTCTTATCCGCCAAATACTTGGGGCAGTTCCGCTTCCAGTGACCAGTCTGCTTGCAGTAGAAGCACTCAGTTTCAGGCTTAGGTCCGGGTTTGGGTTTCTTCTCTTGAGTAGCAACTTGCTTGCTGTTCTTTTTGAAGTTCCCCTTCTTCTTCCCTTTGCCCTTTCTCTTGAAACTAGTGGTCTTGTTGACCATCAACACTTGATGCTCTTTCTTGATTTCTACCTCCGCAGCTTTCAGCATTGCGAAGAGCTCGGGAATAGTCTTATTCATCCCTTGCATATTATAGTTCATCACGAAGCTCTTGTAGCTTGGTGGCAGTGATTGGAGAATTCTGTCAATGACGCAATCATCTGGAAGATTAACTCCCAATTGAATCAAGTGATTATTATACCCAGACATTTTGAGTATATGCTCACTGACAGAACTGTTCTCCTCCATCTTGCAGCTATAGAACTTATTGGAGACTTCATATCTCTCAATCCGGGCATTTGCTTGAAATATTAACTTCAACTCCTGGAACATCTCATATGCTCCATGACATTCAAAACGTCGTTGAAGTCCCGATTCTAAGCCGTAAAGCATGGCACACTGAACTATCGAGTAGTCATCAGCTTTGCTCTGCCAGACGTTCATAACATCTGGTGTTGCTCCAGCAGCAGGCCTGGCACCCAGCGGTGCTTCCAAGACGTAATTCTTCTGTGTAGCAATGAGGATAATCCTCAAGTTACGGACCCAGTCCGTGTAATTGCTACCATCATCTTTCAACTTTGCTTTCTCAAGGAATGCATTAAAATTCAACAGAACAACAACACGAGCCATCTATCTACAAGCATAAACAAGCAAGATACTATCAGGTACTAAGTTTCATGATAAATTTAGGTTCAATTAGTTTACTTAAAGAACTCCCACTTAGATAGACATCCCTCTAATCCTCTAAGTGATTACGTGATCCAAATCAACTAAACCATGTCCGATCATCACGTGAGATGGAGTAGTTTCATTGGTGAACATCACTATGTTGATCATATCTACTATATGATTCACGCTCGACCTTTCGGTCTCCGTGTTCCGAGGCCATATCTGTATATGCTTGGCTCGTCAAGTATAACCTGAGTATTACGCGTGTGCAACTGTTTTGCACCCGTTGTATTTGAACATAGAGCCTATCACACCCGATCATCATGTGGTGTCTCAGCACGAAGAACTTTCGCAACGGTGCATACTCAGGGAGAACACTTCTTGATAATTAGTGAGAGATCATCTTATAATGCTACCGTCAATCAAAGCAAGATAAGATGCATAAAAGATAAACATCACATGCAATCAGTATAAGTGATATGATATGGCCATCATCATCTTGTGCTTGTGATCTCCATCTTCGAAGCACCGTCGTGATCACCATCGTCACCGGCGCGACACCTTGATCTCCATCGTAGCATCGTTGTCGTCTCGCCAATCTTATGCTTCCACGACTATCGCTGCCGCTTAGTGATAAAGTAAAGCATTACAGCGCGATTGCATTGCATACAATAAAGCGACAACCATATGGCTCCTGCCAGTTGCCGATAACTCGGTTACAAAACATGATCATCTCATACAATAAAATTTAGCATCATGTCTTGACCATATCACATCACAACATGCCCTGCAAAAACAAGTTAGACGTCCTCTACTTTGTTTGTTGCAAGTTTTACGTGGCTGCTACGGGCTTAAGCAAGAACCAATCTTACCTACGCATCAAAACCACAACGATAGTTTGTCAAGTTGGTGCTGTTTTAACCTTCGCAAGGACCGGGCGTAGCCACACTCGGTTCAACTAAAGTTGGAGAAACTGTCACCCGCAAGCCACCTATGTGCAAAGCACGTCAGGAGAACCGGTCTCGCGTAAGCGTACGCGTAATGTCAGTCCGGGCCGCTTCGTCCAACAATACTGCCGAACCAAAGTATGACATGCTGGTAAGCAGTATGACTTATATCGCCCACAACTCACTTGTGTTCTACTCGTGCATATAACATCAACATATAAAACCTAGGCTCGGATGCCACTGTTGGGGAACGTAGTAATTTCAAAAAAATTCCTACGCACACGCAAGATCATGGTGATGCATAGCAATGAGAGGAGGAGAGTGTGATCTACGTACCCTTGTAGATCGACAACGGAAGCGTTGACTTCGGTTGATGTAGTCATACGTCTCCACGGCCCGACCGATCAAGCACCGAGACTACGGCACCTCCGAGTTTTAGCACACGTTCAGCTCGATGACGATCCCCGGACTCCGATCCAGCAAAGTGTCGGGGAAGAGTTCCGTCAGCACGACAGCGTGGTGACGATCTTGATGTACTATCGTCGCAGGGCTTCGCCTAAGCACCGCTACAATGTTATCGAGGATTATGGTGGAAGGGGGCACCGCACACGGCTAAGAATATGATCACGTGGATCAACTTGTGTGTCTAGGGGTGCCCCTTGCCTCTGTATATAAAGGATCCAAGGGGGGTGCGGCCGGCCCTAGTAGGAGGCGCGCAGGAGGAGTCCTACTCCTACCGGGAGTAGGACTCCCCTCCCTTTCCTTGTCCAAGTAGGAGAGGGGGAAGGAGAGAAGGAAAAGGGGGGGGCGCCGCCCCTCCCTCCTTGTCCAATTCGGACTAGGGGGAGAGGGGGCGCGCGGCCTGCCCTGGCAGCCCCTCCTCTTCTCCACTTTAGGCCCATGAGGCCCATTAACCCCCCAGGGGGTTCCGGTAACCCCCCGGTGCTCCGGTTTTATCCGAAACTTCCCCGGAACACTTTTGGTGTCCGAATATAGCCGTCCAATATATCAATCTTTATGTCTCGACCATTTTGAGACTCCTCGTCATGTCCGTGATCACATCCGGAACTCCGAACTAACTTCGGTACATCAAAACTCATAAACTCATAATATAACTGTCATCGAAACCTTAAGCGTGCGGACCCTACGGGTTCGAGAACAATGTAGACATGACCGAGACACGTCTCCGGTCAATAACCAATAGCGGAACCTGGATGCTCATATTGGCTCCTACATATTCTACGAAGATCTTTATCGGTCAGACCGCATAACAACATACGTTGTTCCCTTTGTCATCGGTATGTTACTTGCCCGAGATTCGATCGTCGGTATCTCAATACCTAGTTCAATCTCGTTACCGGCAAGTCTCTTTACTCGTTTCGTAATACATCATCTTGCAACTAACTCATTAGTTGTAATGCTTGCAAGGCTTATGTGATGTGCATTACCGAGAGGGCCCAGAGATACCTCTCCGACATTCGGAGTGACAAACCCTAATCTCGAAGTACGCCAACCCAACATGTACTTTTGGAGACACCTGTAGAGCACCTTTATAATCACCCATTTACGTTGTGACGTTTGGTAGCACACAAAGTGTTCCTCCGGCAAACGGGAGTTGCATAATCTCATAGTCATAGGAACATGTATAAGTCATGAAGAAAGCAATAGCAACATACTAAACGGTCGGGTGCTAAGCTAATGGAATGGGTCATGTCAATCAGATCATTCACCTAATGATGTGATCCCGTTAATCAAATAACAACTCTTTGTCCATGGTTAGGAAACATAACCATCTTTGATTAACGAGCTAGTCAAGTAGAGGCATACTAGTGACACTCTGTTTGTCTATGTATTCACACATGTATTATGTTTCCGGTTAATACAATTCTAGCATGAATAATAAATATTTATCATGATATAAGGAAATAAATAATAACTTTATTATTGCCTCTAGGGCATATTTCCTTCAAGTTCTTCAGATCCTGAAGTGTTGCCTCGGCTTCTGGTGTCCACTCTATTGGGCCTGCATTCTTCAAGATTTTGAAGAAGGGAAGGGCGCGCTCGGCGAACTTGGAGACGAACCGGCTCATGGCGGCAACGCAGCCGGTGAGCCGACGCACATCCTTGATTCGCTTGGGCGCCTCGATCTGCTCAATAGCCTTGATCTTGTCTGGGTTTGCCTCGATCCCACGCTGCGACACAAAGAATCCGAGAAGCTTGCCAGATGGAATGCCAAAGACGCACTTCTCAGGGTTCAGCTTGAGGTTGATCTTGCGCAGGTTAGCAAATGTCTCTTCCAGATCTTGCACAAGAGTGGGCCCGTCTTTGGTTTTGACCACTATGTCATCCATATAGGCCTCCATATTTCTATAGAGCTGAGGTTCAATACCAATTTGGACTACTCTTGCAAACGTTGAGCCGGCACTCTTCAACCCAAAAGGCATCTATAAAAAGCAATACGTACCACATGGGGTGATGAATGACGTCTTCTCTTCGTCCTCTCTTGTCATGAAGATTTGGTGGTAGCCTGAGTAGGCGTCGAGGAATGATAACAGACCACACCCGGCCGTGGAGTCAACAATCTGGTCGATGCGCGACAAGGGGAAGGGGTCCTTAGGGCAAGCCTTATTAATATCTGTGTAATCAATACACATCCTCCACTTCCCATTCGCCTTGCGCACCACTACTGGATTAGCCAACCACGTCGGGTGGAGCACCCCTCTCACCAAACCTGCCGCTTCCAACTTCCTGATCTCCTCTGTGATGAACTCCTGCCTTTCCAGAGCCTACTTCCTGAGCTTCTGCTTGACGGGCCGCGCGTGGGGACAGACATCTAGGTGGTGCTCAATCACCTCCCTGGGAACACCGGGGATGTCAGACGCTTGTCATGCAAACACGTCGACATTTGCCTGCAAGAAGGTGACGAGCGCGCCTTCCTATTTGCTGTCGAGGGTGGAGCCTATGATGAAGGCCCCTCCTGTGCCATCCTCCCCGAAGGGCACCTTCTTGGTCTGCGGCGGCTCGGCTCTGGATCTCTTGCTCTTGTTAGTAGAGCTCTCTGGCACGTCCTCAACAGTAGCATAACACTCTGAGGAGGTGCGCTTGCCGGAGTGGGTGCGAGAGGTCTTGCCGGGCTCCTTTTTCCCTCTCGGGCCGTCAGCGGCAGGAGCAGGTGCCTTGACGGCAGCTGCTGCAACTGCTGCAACTGCTTCCCGGTAGAGTTGGTTGGCGCATATCAGCGCGTCCTTCTTGTCAGAGAGGACGGAGATGATGGTCAACGGCCCGGGCATCTTCAGCATGTTGTAGGCGTAGTGTGCCGCTGCCATGAACTTGGCCAATGCCGGGCGGCCGAGGATCCCGTTGTAGGGCAAGGGGATATCGGCCACGTCGAAGACGATCCTCTCCGTCCTGTAGTTCAACTCTCCTCCAAATGTCACGTGAAGTGTGACCTTTCCCTTCGGCTGGCTCCTCCCCGGATTGACCCCTTGAAACGTGCCCGTTTCCTCGAGGTCACCATCAGGGATTTGCAACCTTTTGATCATGGCAGTCGAGATCAGGTTCAGGCCGGCCCCGCTGTCAACCAACATCTTGTTCACCCTGAGGTTGCGTATTGTTGGCGAGACCAACAATGTCAAACACCCGACCGCGGTGGTGCGGTCAGGGTGGTCCTCGACGTCAAAGATGAGGAGCGTGCTGGGCCACTTCAGCGGCTTCTGAGCGTCGAACGACGGCTCTGCTGTTGTAACCTCACGCGCCCACTGCTTGAGCCGGCGGTGAGAGGTATGCAGCGAGGCGCCGCCATCGACGCACATGGACTCCGTAGCCTTCTGGAACCCTTGCTCACCAGACTCGTCGTCCTCGTCGTGGTCGTCGTCTTCTTGTTTCTTGTTGTGGCCCCGAGCGGGCTTCTCTTGCTGGTTGTCCTTGCCGGGGCGGCCTCCTTGGCCGCCACGCTTCTTGCCGGATCTCTCAGCACCGTCCTGGCCCTTCTCCTTGTCCCGCCTTTCATACTCAGCCTTTTGCTTCTCAGCAAGCAACTCTACTTGTCGGTAGTTCTGGAGGTCATGGCCCTTGGTGCGGTGGATCTTGCAGTATTGCTTGCCGGAGCTTCCTGGCTTGTCGGTAGCCGCCAGGGCCTGGCAGGCGGCGCACCCGTCAATCTCCTTGCCAGGGGCATCTGCCTTGACCTTTTTGCCGGCACCGATGTTGTCAGATCCCTCAACGGCAAGCATGGCCTTGCCTTTGCGTTTCCTGTTGCGATGCCGGCTCTTCTTCGTTGGAGTGGCGGCGTCTTCATCAGTAGAGTCGGTTTCCACGCCGACGTCTTCGCCGGGGTACTTCCTTCCCTCTTCAGCCCGAGCGCACCTATCGTCTAGAACGTAGAGCTCGGCCACATCCTTAACCTTGGTCATCGCCAGCTCCTCGCTCATCTTGCGATTGCGTACGTTCTGGTGGAACGCGCTAATCACAGCGGCGGGATGAACGTCGGGGATGTTATACTGCACCTGGCTGAATCTTTGGATATACTTGTGCAGGGTCTCCCCTTCCTTCTGTGAAATGATATGCAAATCACTGGCCTGGCCATGAGTTTGGTGGCCTCCTGTGAAGGCGCCAACGAACTCATGGCACAGATCTGACCAGGAAGAAATGGAGTCCGCTGGCAAGTGCATCAACCAAGACATCACATTGGGCTTGAGCGCCAGCGGGAAATAGTTGGGAAGCACCTTGTCGTCACGAGCCCCAGCGGCCTGCATCGCAATGGTGTAGATGCTGAGGAACTCGGACGGATGGGTCTTGCCGGTGTACTTCTCGCCAATGCCGGGCTTGAGTGTGCGGTGGGATGGCCACTGGAACTGCCTCAGCTCACTGGTAAAAGCCGGGCAGCCCACCTCGTAAGGTAGGCCGCCGGGGCCCCCGGTGCCGAGTGGTCCATAGCGGGTCCCGCCCACTTGTCCGACTGGCGGCGCGTTTCGCGCCGACGCTCGACGGTGGTTCGAGCGTCTTCGTGAGCTCGCTCCCGAAGGACCTGGCGCTGGTCGCGGAGGGTCCGCGGGTCAGACGACGCTATGGAGATGTTATCACAAGCGTCGTCGCGACGGGCCGACATTCGCGGCGGCTGGCGAGGAGGAGGAGAGTGCACGGTGGCCGCAGCTCCCCCGGCCCTCCTAGCGCCAGCATGTGGTGGCTCGGTGGAGCGCCGGCCCGAGGGCCCCGTCGGCCGCGGATCGTCTTTGTTTGCGACGGCGACGAGGCTCCGGATGGTGGCCCTCCACTCGTCGAGCTTCTCTGCATCAGGAGGGAAGTCGAGGAGCAGCTATGCGCGTGCCAAAGCTTCCGTTGGCGTGGGCGGCGGCGACAGCTGCGTGGATCGCGGCGCGCTTCGACTTCTAACTACGTTAGAAGGAGCTCCGTCACGACCCGGCGGCTGCGTACCATCTTCGCCAGCGATTTGGCGAGCGTGCTGACCCCCCTCATTTTGTTGATGACGCACATGGCTCTTCCCATGGCGGTGCCCAGGGTCACCATTGTGGTGACGCTGCTCGGCGCGCACACCATGGGAAGAACGAGCGGTGGTCGCTGGTGTAGGTGTCCTGGAGGTCGCCGCGCCACCCGGAGTCGGCACAGCAACGCCCCTAGAGGGCCCCGCGCCGCTTGCGGGGGCCCCAGCTCCGTCCTTGGATCCGGCGATGTGTCGCCGGTCATCTGGCGGGCGAACGACGCCGCTCACCAGGCTCCGACTACCTGGGCGATGCTGGTGCTCGCGGGCCGCGGTCCGGGTCCTGTCTGCGACCGGTCCGCTGCTCGTCCGCACCGGCATGGGTCGCTCGGCTCCCAACGAATCGACCGTCGTGTCCGTCTACTTCCTAGGGGCCATGGCGACGAAGAACTGCTAGGCTAACTACTAGACCAGATTCTCACAATTGCGCCCCCTACGTGGCGCGCCAAGGATGTCGGGGTTGAGAACGACACCTATGGGATCACAAGAATCCCTACTACGGTTGCCGGGGCGCAGGGTTGCGAGGAGAGCAGGGCTAGTAGACAGCACAAGGATTGTTTACCCAGGTCGGGCCGCAAGGATGCGTAAAACCCTAGTCCTGCTTTGGTGGGTGTATTTCTGAGAGTTCTTGAACTCCCGAACTAGTTGTAGTCAGTGTGTGGTTCCAAAGAGCCGAATCCCTCTCCTGGTCGCCTTGGGCCTCCTTTTATAGGAAAAAGGGGTTGCCACAGTGGCACACAGGAGGTGGAAAGGTCTACAGTGGCACAAGGTTATCCCTCGTATTATAGGACAAGGTGCATTTAATGCATCGCTTAGGTGTCCTCTTGCTTTATCGGGGACGGGGGTGAGGCCCGTCCCGTCCGTCGCCGCTCCTCCTCGCTTCGACACGCGCTTCGACCAGGGATGCATGCGGTGCCATGTAGGCAGGCAAGCATCTGTGTTGGCACGGTGGTGGAGCCTTTACGAAGATCTGCATGCCGCCACGCAGGCGCTTGATGAGTTGGCCTGGGAGCTGCATGTTGCCATGCAGGTGCCCGCCCAGCTGGTTGGGCTGGCAGCTGCATGTGAACGGCGGTGGAAGCTTGGTTGACGTGGGCTTGGCGGTGGCCTTGCCGATGCCTTTGGCGAGGGCCTTGCCGGGTGGCCCGGCAAGGGCCTCGCCGTGGCTTGTTGTCGTCCCCGGCAAGGATCTTGCCGGGGGTCTGGTGGCCTTCCTTGGCAAGGATCTTGCCGAGGACCGTCGTCTTCTAATCTGATCTTGAATATGTCCTCACAAAAATCTGCATGCCACCACAGGGGTGCCTTCCCGAGCCCTGGCCCCATGCTGAAGATGGTACTAGGGGCCGTGGGCTCAAGGGTGGCTCGCTCTGTTGGTTCGGGGCGAGCTGCCCCGGCAAGAGTCTTGCCGGGGCTGCCGAGGCCACCCGGCAAGGGTCTTGCCGGGGGAACCTGCTTCGTCCCTCTGCTCTTTGTGGTCTTGGCATCGGCGTCGCTTTGACTGTCTTGGACTTCGATCTTACCTTGGCTCACCCCCCTCGTTCTGCTTGATGTGGCCGCAGGCGCGGCTCTGACTGCCCGTGCACAAAAAAGGGGTACAAAGATGCACCCCTATTTTTGTACACCGACAATATTACCCTGCAAGTTTGGTAAAATATAGACATGAACAAGAACACTTTTCGTTCAATGATCAACAATGGAAATGTGGACATCCATGTTGATCCCTATATTTTAATGAATGATATTCGAATGAATCATTGGTTATAACATGTTATTCCTTTTGCTTCATGATATGTTACAAAACCTGAGATGAGTTACATATGTATCCCCGTGAGATCAACACAAGCTCACTATATTGTTCTTCCTCATTACCGATTTTGTTCTCTTTTCTCATTCTTGTATTTCGGCATCTCCGTGATCAATTCACGCTGTGTCTAGCCAGACGATGATGGATACCGTCACACCGAGAGGCCCCTAAGAATATCCCTTCATCGCTGGAGGAGTAAATCCCAGTCTCGAGCTATCCAGTCGCTTGTCATACGTTTTCGATGAGACCGTAAGTTCCCGTTATGATCACTCAGTTACGGATGGCGTTGAAACAACCCCAAAGTTGACCATTCGGTATGGAGTGACTTGATACTCTCATGGTCTAATGAATCATATATATGTTAACACCTGTGTTATGGATTATAGACTTCATATGATATAATATTTAACTATAATATACTAATTGGGTCAATTCAAGACGAGTGTTCTTCCAACATCGTGCTCTCAATATTATCGGCATTATTATTGCACTTAACTAAGCCGGTGATTAGGAAAACAACACCATCATGCAATACTTGTCACAAAGGCAAGACCATGAATCATATTTTACCGTTTATAACTCTATACATGCTCATGAGTTTCATCTAAGAATAAATATTAATATCTCTAAGAATAAATAACAGTTAAATATTAATTATCTCTAGGGCATATCTCCAACACACAGTGTATTTATAGATTCATATTATGTCAAGTGCAGTGCTAACAATGATGTTCTAGGTAAACCCAATAACAAATGAACGTGATGCAATGAGCGTGTGATCTGCCTCCCCTTTGCCTACCGCTTTGGTGGTCGGTGGCAGAGAGAAGGAATCCCGGTCCCTTGGCTCCGGCTAGTATTTTAGGTTAGATTTTTTAATCCTCGTGAAAGGTGGCGCTCGGACACGTGGTCATGCTTTTTCTTGGAGTTAGTCTTTTAGCCTTCAATCCTTTTCGTGTTTGTTCATCTAGACGGAATTGAAGAAGCTCCGAAAGATTTATGTGTCTCCTTGTTTGCAACAATGTTGGAGTTTTTCGTCGTGCCTGCCAGATGCCGAGATCTGATGCCCGGCACTTTGAATCAATTTAGGAGCTTAATGGCAACAAGTGTGACTAAAGTGCGCTGGTCCTTACTTAGATGCACGTACACGAAAACTTTCTCGCTATCGTCGACAAGGTCATGTCGGCTTCGCGAAGTGGCAACAATGGCGCCTTTTTATTTACGTTTATTTGTGATGCTTGGTACTTTTATATAAACTTGTATAATGGTAGAAAATGTTCTGCTATACATAGGATGTTTATTTTTGTTGGGGGGTGGAGAGAATGTTGGTAGAATGTACAGCACGTAGACATCGTTGTTGTTGGGCTCGAGACGTCGTGGGTGGCGAGCAGCCGAGCACATGTCTTGTATTGGCAAAGCCTAGCTTGAAGCTTAGTCAACTGGTCCGTACTAGTACTCCAGATTTTCAGCGATAGGGCGTTCCTCCCTTGAAGTCGATGCATTTAGAGCATCTCCAATAAACGCCCAACGCGCCGCGCGCAAAAAACAGATTTAGCGCGCGTCCATTGTCTGGTTTGGCGTGGCGCGCTGCGTTCGCTCCAGCAGCCGCGCTAAAATGCAGCGCGCGCGTCGCTCCAGCAGCACGCAAAAAATGCAGCGCGCACATAATATTTTTTTTAATTTTCGAACGCATAGATAAAATAAAAACTAAATAGATTGCATAAATAAAAAACGATACAAAGGTATTTTACATCGGTGCAACTAGATAGATAGTTCGAAAGCATAGATAAACTACGGCGCAACTAGATAGAAACTATTCTAAGTCGCTATCATCATCACCATTATCATCCTCGGCGGTGTCGTCCGAGGTGTCTAGCCAGATGTCCAGCCACCGATCATCGTTCGACGCGAAGAACGACTGCCCACCTGCTGCAACGATGTCGGACTGCGCATTCGCCAACGCCTTCCGCTGACGCCTTTCCAACCGCGTCTCGCGGCGCCTTCGCGTGTCCTCCTCGCGGCGCCTTGCCCAGTAGGCCTGCTCGTAGGCGACGTCCTCCGGGTGGCGCTGGCGCCACTCCGCCATGACCCGCTCGTCCTCCTGGGCGACGAGGAGGCGGCATTGCCGCTCGGCATGCTCCGCACGGTCTTCCGCCGTGTTCAGACAAGGCAGAGGGGCGAGGTTGAGCGCTTGCTGGAGCGTGTACACATCTTGAAAGTTCATCTGGCCGCGCGGCCGGCCTAGGCGCCACGCCGCCGCGTCGTACGCGCGGGCGGCCTCGCGCGCCGTCCCGTACGTGCCGAGGCCGAGCCGGAGTTCGCCGGAGCGTATCTCCGCGGTGTAGCAGCCGTTGGGGCGCAGACAGACGCCGCGGTAGCCGGACGCTCCTCGACGGCGCGGCGGCATGGCGGCGCGTCGGTGGCGGGGCGCTGGAGCGGCGCGTGGCAGAGAGGGAGAGGAAGAGGGGAAGAGGAAGTGTGGAGAAGCGCGTGGCGAAGCGGCGCGCAGCTTTATAGACGCGCGCGAAGCGGCGCGTCAAATCTTGCGCGCGAGCTGGTGCCTTTTCGCGCGCGCGCGCAAACGGTTCGGGCGCGCGCTTGTTTCCCGCGGTCGCTGGAGCGCGGCAAACCGCCCCGCGCACACTAAAAGTTGGGTTTACCGCGCGCACGTCGTTTGGGGCGTCTGTTAAAAATGCTCTTAGATGCGAATTTCAGGGTTTAACTGGTCGTGGATACACCACAGCAGGAGGTGGACAAGTTGACGGTCTCGCCTGGCGGGTTTAGTCAGAGCAGAGTAGAGTAGATAGTTTACCGCACCTCGCTTTGATTACGAGATGGAAACGGAAAACGCCATCATGTGGATTCACTCGTACCACGTCGTGGAGTAATAAGTCTCTTATAGATAGGACTATAATATAAAGAACCTGTGAGAAGCACGCGTGGATAACGGTGGACGTGTCACGTACGTTGTGAACCGCAGATTCACACGCATAGGTAAGCGTCGGACAAGGCAGCTCGCAGTTGGGAGACAGACAAGACTTTATAACTTGTTGGGAATAATGATACTGATAATTAAAACCCAGAAAAATACCCAAAAAGGGAGCTAAAGTCGGCATGTAGCTGAGGAGAGGAGAGGAGAGGAGGGGTCGGAGTCGGCATGCGCAGCCTGTATGCAATGCAATTGCAATTGCAAAGCAAGCACATTCTGTGAGAAAGCAACGTGTAGCGCGACGCATGCAGCACCTAACGAGGGAAGACCAACACCGGCGCGGGCGGAGCAGGGACGACGACCCGGGCGCACGTCACATGGCACATGGCAGGGCAACCACCGTGGCCCGAAACGGGAAAGGGTGCGAGGTGGAATGGCGCGGAAACCACGCCCGCCCGCGCTAACGCCGTAACGGCACCTTCTTCCCTCCCCCGCCTCCTCCGCCTAAATTTAGGAGCAAACTCTCTCTCTCTCTCTCTCTTCTCCCCCGCCATTCTGCTCTGCTCCGTGGCTCTGTGCTCCCGTGCGCAACGGCTCTTGCCGGAGCGGAAAATAGCATAGCAAAACGGAACCGCGATCGCAGGATCGCAGGAACCGTGGAGCTTCTCTTCCTCTTGTCTCCTTATATTCACCACCGCACACGCGTCCTCCCGCCACCACTGCCCATTCTTAGCCTGCCCCGACCCTTCTCCCCATGGCCTCTTCCCTGGCCGCCATGCCCCACGACTCCGCGCCATGGAGGGACCCCTCCACCTCCACCTCCACCTCCAGGCACAGGCGCTTCTTCAACGTCAACGTCCTCATACCGCCGCCGCGCCACTCCTTCTCCGACGCCGCCGCCACCGCGCCCGCCGAGCCCACGCCCAGGCGCAAGCGGATTATATTGGAGCGCTGGGCGGCCGCCGCTGCCGCCGCCACGGCCTCCGAGCCGCCGCCTCCCGCCGATGCGCGCCGCCGCGACAGGGAGGCCGAGCTGTCCGCGCTCGCCTCGGCCACCCGCCCCGTCGCCGCCCGCGCCGCCGTCTTCCGTGAGCCCTCGCCTGCGCCGTCCGACGCCTCCTCCACGACCACTGCCGGCCCGGACCTGCCGCCGTCGGGCCCGCGGGCGTCCTCGCTCATCCAGCGCTGGCGCGAGATCGAGGCCGTGGGGCCCGTCACGCCCCGCGCCTCGGGCGACGTCACCTCTGAATCCGATGGCTCGCCACGCGGCCGCGTCGGATGCATCGTCAAGAAGCTCAGCGGGGCTGCCTCGCTGCCGGAGGAGGACCTGGAGGCCGCCAATAACGAGCTCGCGCTCTCGCAGTCCGCGCCCCCGTCGCCGACCCAGCTGCGCAACGCAGTCGAGTCGCTCGCCGTTCATATCAAGGGCACTCGGCCGCCCAAGCTGGTGGTCAGGACGGTACGCGGGCGCCGCGCAGTGGAGGAGCTTGTCGCTCGGATGGCACATCGTCGCAGGCGAGAGCTCGCCGCGCTCGCGGAGCGACACGCCGTCTCTCGCTTCGGGCACAAAGGCAGGATCCAGGTAAATTCGTATTCCATCAAAAAAGTTCACGCTGCATAATGCATTATACAGTATATATACTAGCATTAGAGTACAAAATTACCTCCATCAACCATAAATTGATGATCAGTGACGCAATTTTCTTAGTATCGTTTTGGAAACATTATTTAAGACGAGCCAAGAAGTGTGAGTTGTTGGTTTTAGACCCGCAAGGATGGGGCCGGAGAACTGTTTGGTAGATCGGTTTCCCAACTGGCATTGCTGATCAATGGCATGTGCAAACTCCATAATCATGCTTTATTTCGGCTCAACCAAAAATAGACGGGAATGGTCTAAAAACTTGACAGCCCCTTAGTCCTTACATGTTATTATGTGACCATCAAACTAGTTAGTGATCTTATTTGTGACTCTGGTGAATAGTCGCAAAAGCTTGACCAAAAGATCCAATAATCTTGATCGTGGAAACTCTAGTACCCTATAGCCGCTCATGACCTTTGCAGATCTGTTTGTATGTCATTATGAATGAGAAAAGTTAACATACGTAGTAGTACTTTCAATGTCAGTAATATGCAACTAATTTGCTGGTGACAGTGGAGCAACGTTCAGTACAGTTTTTAGAACGGAGGCGCTTGCCGGCCTTAGAATGAGGCCCTTACGTTCAGTACAGTAGGATGGGCGTTTCAATGCCAGACTGATTGAGGTTATGGCTTGGATCCCTGAAAAAGGGGGCTATAGCTTGCACCCCTCAAAAGAAAAAGAAAAAAAGTTGTGGCTTCTCATAGCTGATGGATGAGATGTCACGAGTGAATATCATCTCTGGTTTGTATCATGTGGAGATTGTGATTGCTGCACAGTTGTGGCCAACAAGCCAAACAAACCATACCACATGACTTCACAGGTTACTTGCTATAGCATGTACCAGGGACATAAATATGAGTAATGGCTGGGCAGTTTAGTTGTGCAAAGTACAACGCAAATTTCAATTCTTCTTAATGGCATCGCCTTTTAGGTTGTGTTATTTTTTTTTCTGCCATACCTTCAGTTACTTTTTTTTTGAAAGATCCGGGGTCACCGGCTTCATTGATTTAGAAGAAAGCAGCGAGAAATACATGAGTGATCAAGTGATCGTAGTTTTGGGAGAGCTAAGAGTGGCCAGAGCTAGGCCAGTTACATGACCAGGGTGTTTCATCTCACTACATCCTCCCCGAACGGGGCCTCAATGCATCGCGCTCCTGCGAGCCGCCAGAGCTCCATCGTGTTCTTGATGGCTCGCAGAACGTCCTCCGTCCGAGGCGTTTTTCCTCTGAACACAGACGCATTCCTCTCTTTCCAGAGCTCCCACGTGATCAGCAGCATCATCGTCCTTAGCCCCTTTCTGCAACTTTGAGGCGTTGAAGCAATCAGCCTTTCCCAATGCCTGAGAGAGCTGTGACCTGCTTCCCGCGCTTCATTGAGCAGTGCGCAACCATATCTACGCGACGCTGCCTGCCAGACCGTTCGGGCGAAAGGGCAGTCCCAGAAAAGGTGAATTGAGCTTTCCAGATTTCTGTTGCAGCAAGCGTAGAAATACCCGTTGGGCCACCCTCGCCGTTGTAGGCGATCGTTGCACCAAAGCTTGTCTTGGTGGAGCAGCCAAGCGAAGATCTTCACCGTACCTGGCGCCCAAGCTCTCCAAATCGCAGTTGTTTCACCTGAGGGAGGGATGTCACTGATCTGTAGATCGTAAGCAGCCTTTGCCGAGTAGTTTCCTCCTCCTGTGGTTGCCGCCCAGCTGATCGTGTCCTCGTCGGAGGAAAGAAAGATGCCTGCGCCCTGAATTTTCCTCCACATTTGCAAAAACTGGTGGGCAATCTCTGCTGTGTTGCCATGCCGGAGGTCACGCACCCATGTGTCATTTGCCAGCGCGTCTTGAACTGTCCTGTTTTTCCTTCTGGAATGCTGAAACAAGGCGGGGAACTCGTGTTGCAGCGCCACCGGCCCAATCCATTTGCAAGTCCAGAAAAGCGCTGTTTTTCCGTTGCCCAAGTGCACGTTGGTGGCCGATGCAAACAGCTCCAGGTCCTCCTTGACACATGGGGCCGGGAAGTTCATCCAAGTCCGGCGTGGCTGTTGCCATGAGAGCCACAACCAGCGCAGCCGGAGAGCTGTGCTGAAGCGATGTAGATCTAGCAAACCAAGCCCCCCCTTGTCCACCGGAAGACAAACTTTGCCCCAGGCCACCTTGCATTTGGCGCCGGTGACATTCTCATCATGAGCCCATAAAAACTGCCTCCTTGCTTTGTCCACGTCTTTTAGGATCTTTTTCGGCACTTTGAGGACAGTCATTGCAAACACCGGCAGCACCGTCAGAACGGCACGCACCAGTACTCTTCTTCCTGCCATGTTCATCAGCTTGCCCTTCCACCCAGCCAACCTTGAGCGTATCCGGTCGATGATAAATTGGAAATGCACCAGCCTTAGCTTCCTTGGAGAGATTGGCAGTCCCAGGTATGTGGTTGGGAACGTGGAGTGCAGCCCCCCAAAGTTTTGCAGAACCACATCTAACTGAACATCAGCACAGTTGATTGGGATGACTGCAGATTTAGCCTGGTTTAACCTCAGTCCCGTGGCTTCCCCGAATCTGCTGAGCAAGTGCAGCAGTGCATCCACTTCCTCCTTCACCGGGTTTGCGAAAATGACGGCGTCATCAGCGTATAAGCTGACTCGCATGCTGATGCCCCGGCCTGGCAGCCGAGCGATCATCTCTTCCTCCGCAGCAGCTTGAAGGAGGTGGTGAAGGGGGTCAATCGCCAGGATGAAAAGCAGCGGGGATAGTGGATCACCCTGCCTAAAACCACAGCCATGAGAAATTGATTGGCCCTGCGTTCCGTTGAGCAAGCAGGCGGAGGTGGCAGAGGAGAGTAGCAGAGCTATCCAGTTTCTCCATCTCGGAGGGAAACCCATTTTTTGCTTGAGCTCGAGCAGGTACTCCCATGACACCGAATCAAAAGCCTTTGTTATGTCCAGTTTGAAGAAAAGCGCCTTTTTCTTCGTTCTATGCAACATCCGAACACAACTCTGTACGTACTGATAGCTCTCGTGGATGCATTTGCCTTTCTGAAAAGCAGTCTGTGCCGGTGAGATGATTGTATCTAGAGCCCTTGCCAGCCTTGCAGAGAGCACTTTGGAGATTAGTTTGGCAACTGAGTGGATCAAGCTGATTGGCCGATAATGGTTGACCTCTGAAGCTCCATTTTTCTTTGGCAGCAGTGTAATCAGAGCCGTGTTGATCTCTTGGAAATTTTGCCCAGCCACCTGATGGAATTTGTTAAACACTGCCATGATGTCATCCTGAATGATGTGCCAGCAGGAGCGGAAGAATTGTCCCGTGAACCCGTCAAGGCCAGGAGCTTTTTCCGTTGGGGAGGAGACGATGGCTGGCCAAACCTCGGCCATGGAGAATGGCGAGTCCAAACCTTGCGGATCAATGGTGGGAATGGCCAGTCGTTCCCAGTTTATGGTGGCTTTTCTATCCTCCTGCTTGCCTAGAAATCTGGCGAAGTGATCGTGAATAATCCTCTCCTTTCCGTTGTGATCGAACACCTCCAAGCCATCCTCCCTGAGGGAGTGAATGAAGTTTTTTCTCCTTCTAGCTCTCACTCTTGCATGGAAAAACTTCGTGTTTGCATCTCCTGCCTTTAGCCAGGTAATCCTAGAGGCTTGCCTCCTTCTTGCCCGCTCAATGGCTGCTAAACCAAGCACTTTCATACTTTGTTTTCTTGCGCCACGTCGAACAGACGTATGACCTCATTTGCGATGTGCAGCTGCATTTTTCCTTTACCAAAAGAGGCCTTGCTCCAAATTCTCAGGTCAGCCGCTGTTCTGTCAAGCTTCATCTTGATTCTGACGGAAGGGCAGTCGTGCTGCACTGGCCTTTGCCAGGCATGAGTGACTGTTTGGAAGAAATGAGGAAATTTAGGCCAGAAGTTTTCAAATCTGAACCTAGCACTTCTTCGTGGTGCATCCACAGCAGAGAGAACCAGGGGGCAGTGATCTGAGAAAGAAGTTGACGCAGCAAACAGCATGTGGTCTGGGTGCGATTCTTCCCAGCGCGTGTTGCAGAAAATCTTGTCAATGCTGCACATGGTAGGGCTTTCTCTCTCATTGCTCCAAGTGAAACGCCGGTTTTTGCACTTGACTTCCTTGAGCCCTGCTAAATCAGTGGCCCGACGAAACTTCCCGATCATCCTTCTGTTTATGTTGGAGTTGCTCTTGTCTCGCGCTTGATATATCATGTTGAAGTCATCGTTGATCATCCACGGCTCGTCAGCAGGAGGGGCGGCAGCAGCTATCTCCGATAGGAAGCTTTCTTTTTGTGCATCATCAGTTGGGTCGTAAACCGTGGTCATCCAAAAAACCTTCCCTGAACTCCT
This sequence comes from Triticum urartu, assembly GCF_003073215.2. Classification (NCBI taxonomy): domain Eukaryota; kingdom Viridiplantae; phylum Streptophyta; class Magnoliopsida; order Poales; family Poaceae; genus Triticum; species Triticum urartu. The sequence continues at coordinate 234,483,848 of NC_053023.1, read as the reverse complement.
TTCGTGCACCCTAGCCATAATGGAGAAACTACCCAGGTAGTGCGAAGCTACGTCGACTACATCCTTGTCCCAGAAAATCGCTGCGCCCCCTCTAGTCCCCGTTGCCGGCAGCACCACACACCCCTGCAATCTGCTACCTCCTATCTCTCTAGCTACCGCAGTCGTCCAGGTGTCGATCTTAGTTTCCTGTAAACAGAGCACTGCTACTCTATGGGAGGAGGCTACGTCGCTGACGACCGTGCGTTTTGCCGGGCAGTTCAGACCTCTAACATTCCAGGTCATGAAGGTTAGATTGCCGTCATCCATCTAAGAAACTGAAATTGCACCGCCAACTGAACCATCTACTTGAAACAGAGACACCATACAGCGAAACCAAGGGCGACGACGGCCACCAATAGCCCCAAAACCCCGTCGTCGTCGAGCCGTCCACAATGCCAGAGAACTAAACATAGAAACTAATCCTAACTCGAACTGGTTTAAGACCAGCCGCTGGCAGAGACTGGCTAACACTAAAACTACCAACATAATCAGCCTTGCATGATCTCCTCCGCGTCGGCGATTCCTGCCATGCCCGCAGCGATCGTCAGAGCACCCTGGTTGAGCCCCGTGAGCTTGGCTATCGCAGCAATGCCGTCGGAGAGTGGTTCCTGGAAGCGCTTCATGATCCGCGCTGCAGCTCTTTCAGTCATCTTGTCCTTCGGGCCAAGCTCTCCCAGCTCCTGAACGAGGCGCAGCACCGCCCTTCGCGCCACGGGGATGGAGGTGCCCGCGGCCGCCTGTCGAGCGCTGCGGCGAGATGGGGCGGAGGTGGCCCTGGACTTGGGCGGGGCGGAGAGGCGAGGACGTGGAGGCTGGCTAGAGAGGATCGGGGGCGGCACCGGGGCGAACAACTCCTCAACCTGCGCCTTCCCGTTGTCGATGCACATGGCGCCCACCTGGTGGGTGATCGCCTCCATCTGGAAACCCACCGTCGCCCATAGCAGGGGAGGCGATGCAGGGCAGCAGGCACGGAAGCATCTCCGGGCTCTCCAGCTCGGGTGGGTTTGCGGCTTGAGGGGGAGGGGAGCGGCCACCGTCTTCGAAGGCAAGCGGGGTGACCAGGGCTTCCTGCATGGCGCTCTCAAGCTCCAATTGCATGCAGTCTGTGCGCGGGGGTGGAGGCAGGGCGCGCCCATTGTCGGAGAAGGAGAAGAACTGGGCCACCGGGTCCGCCTCCGCCGCGGGGGGAGGAGGCGCAGAGCGCAGGGGGAGCGGTGGTGTTGCGCGCAGGACATGAGCACCAGCAGCCTTGCCGCCTGCCTGACGGCCGTGCCGGTCCGTCCCGTGGCGACGCCTGGCAGGGGATCTGCTGCGGCGCCGATGCGCCTCCCTGACGACGTCCTCGTTGCAGCTCCTGTCGTGGCAGCCGCCGCCAAGCAGGCGATCTCTCCAGGAGCGGCTTGCCCCAGCGCCTCCACTTCCGCCGTCCTCCTCGCGGTCACAGGCACCACCTCCGAGCACAGGGCCGCAGGCCGCAGCCCCGACACGCGGCGCCCGGCTGCGGGCCTTGCCCTGCCCATCCTTGACGTGCGCCACCCATGTGCCAGGCTCGTAGCGCGGGAAGGGGCGGTCGTCATCTTCATCCGAGGATGGCAGCCCGCTCTGGCCGGAGTGCGAAGAGCGCGGCGAGAGGGGGGTCCAATCCTCCAACAGGTCGACGTGGATCAGGAGATCATAGCGCCGAACGCCTAGCGGCGGGGGGATGTGGCGATCAGCGGGGGAGATCATAGCGCCGAACGCCTAGCGGCGGGGGGATGCGGCGATCAGCGGGGGCGAGGCCGACGATCTCGTCCGCCCGGCCCGCGCCCCGCTTGAGCACCCAGAGCGCGCGCTTGGTGGGGATGTGGGCAACATCCCACACCCAGAGCCAGAACGCGAACGTCTTGGTGTGCCCTCTCTTCAGGGTGCGCGAGTCGAGCCGGTCGACGCGGCCGACGTCGCCGAGGGCCTCCTCTGCACCCAGCAGCGACCAGAACTTCATGGGCAGGTCTTCAACGACGACGCGAACGTGGTGGTGGAACTTGAGAAGCGCGGCGTGGTCGTCCTCATTCCAAGCCCTGATGAAGTACTTGCAACCCTCCACCTTGATGACGCCCCGGCGCACGGCGTTGTCCCGGTGCGCAGGGAGGTCGAAGTGGACTAGGAAAGCTTCTGGCTGGTGGGCAGTGACGCGAAGCAGGTGCGGAGGGGTGGAGAGCTGCTCGAGGATGACCCTGCCCACCGCGGCGGGGGTGGTGGAGTGCGAGCGGTCCGCAGCGGTGAGGGTGACCGCGTGCTGGCGTAGCACGTGCTCCTCGATCTCCAACGCCGGGGAGGCCACGATGATCTTGCTGCTCTCCCGCGGCCTCCTGGCCGGGTCGCAGAGAGCGAGGCTTGCCATGGGGCAGGGGGGCGGGGTGGGGGTGGCGCTGGCGGAAAGACGACGCGGTCGCGGACCGGAGCTCTTGGTGCAGCCGGGAAGATCAAGCGAGCACGGGCAGCCCCTCCCGGGCCACCGTTTCTTGGGTTTTGAGGGCACTCCTTGCCGAAATGACCCGCCCGCTTGCAGATGATGCAGCGGAGGGGATCCCGGCAATCTACGCGGCGGCGGCGCTTACTGAGGCATCGGAAGCATTTACCTTTGAACTTGCTTAAAAAGGCCTCCCTCCCCGCATCCGCCTTGAATGATCTGCGGCGGTCCGAGCGCAGGGTCGGAGCACGCCCGCCTCTATCCGCCGAGCGGTAGCCGGCCTTCCCCTTCTTTCGGGACTTGACCTCCGTCCATCCACCCCCCCCCCCCCCCCCCCCCCACCGAGCTGGCCTGGCCCGAAGAGGAAAGAGAGGCCGGTGAGGAGGGGCGAACCACAACGGATTTAAGGCGCGCCTGGCCCCCAGATCCGGCGGTCCGAGCCGCGCCCCGGCCCCGGATGGCTCGCCGCGCCGCAGGATTCGCGGCGTCGAGGCCGGATCTGACGCAGCTGCCGTCGAGGCCGCAGACCGAGGGGAGGAGAGCTGGGATGGTCCACCGGATCGAAACGCGGCCCCAGCGGGCGGAGAGGGGCTCCGACGGGCCTGCGCGGGGAAGCAGGAGGCGCAGCTGGCAGCCATAACGGCCGGGATTTGGTGGCCGCCGCGGCCCGGAGCGGCCAGCGGCGCGGGCAGAGGAGAGAGGAGAGCTAGCTGTCGCCAGCCGTTTTTTCCCAGAGCTAGCGGCGCGGGCCCCTTCAGTTACTTGAAACATTTTTGTTTTTCCTTTACTCCAACTCCAGCCAATATTGATGTGCATGGTACCTAGGAAAAATGAACTTTTAACTGGACAAGGCAATGACAGCGTGGTTCTGAAGAATTGCCATCCTTGAAAGCAACTGTTCTTGTTTGCAGAAATTTCGAGCATGCATTTCATTGATTAACAGCGTTCCCTCCCTCCACATATTCCTGGCATTAGCAACTAACATAAATAAAATATTCCTTTTTCTTTCATTATTCCTTCCTCCAAGGACAAGATTATTCTTCCCTCTACTGCAAAGTCTGTTACTAAATACCAGACTACTTATCTGCTCGCATGAACTCATTTATTTACTCCCTGGAACATTATTGGCATGGTATTGGTATCTGTATTCTCTGTTCTATTTCTCGAGGCGCTGCTTTTTTATCCCGTCCCTTTGAAGCATGTTTATGCAATAATCACTGCTTCTCATCTTAAAATGTTCTTTGATATGCTGCAGTCCATGCTTCGTCTAAAGCTATTGCGTCATGGAGACGCAATTAACGATGAAGTGTGCAATCTACTAAGACCTGTTAGGCCACACCCACCAAAATGCAGACCTGAGGCATTGAGGTATTAGCACGTTTTTTCTCTCTCTTACATAAGATGGCTTGAGACAATTTTGGTGGATAAAAAGGATCTCTGAACAATTTTGGTGTATTAGTACATGTTTGTCTTCTTGGTCTTTTCTTAGAATGTCACAACAACACGTATTTAAGTCTGTAGTATGCTCTTGATGATTGCAATTTCGGATGGGCAGAGATGATAGCAGCAAGACAGATTCACAAGATGCAAATGAATGCAGTCCGCAAAATAATAGGTAAACTACTGTTTCAAATAGCTTAGATGGAGAAGTTGGGTTTGTCCTTGGTCGTATCTATTAAGTACTCGTACTTGATTTCCGTCTACTCTCATGTATGCCTAAAGCAATACTGGTTTTCACGAAGTGCAGGGCTGATGAACAACATAGTGATGATAGAAATCCATCTGCGGGGAAGTCTACCGGGCTAGCGATTGAGAGCCTTGTTAACTCCCACGGTTCAGGAAATCGACAATATGATGAGAAGATAGACACAAAGGGCAATCAATATGATGAGAAGATAGACACAAAGGGAAGACAAGAAAGTTCTAAAGCTTCAAGCTTTGCAAGGTACGGTGATCATCGTGTTGTCTACGATAATCAATATATGGATGATATCTCCCCAAGTACTATAAGCACATCGTGTGAACTTCAAGAAACTCCTTCATCAAGAGGTGAAACTTTACGAGAAGAAGACAACCAAAGTCTGAATGGTTCTTGGGACGAGAGAGCACTATGGATGAGCAGTCTTGGTTGGCCCGCACCAGTAGATTCCATGAGTCCGGACAGCTGGCATCAGGGTGCAATTGGGGATATGGAGAACCATAATCAGATTGAATTTAATGATCGGCCTTGGATAGACTCCCCTAACTCATGGAGATCATTGCATATTGCCACACAAGCAGACAGTCGAGATTTGTCTGGCAATGCTGATATTTGTAATCTTCTTGAGAGGTAATTTCCCTCTAATTCCCAGTATATGTTTTGCACATCTCCACCTGCGCAACTAGATGCACTTAGGGTGTGTTTGGTAGGGTGCATGGAGGGTGCATGAGGGCAAAAGTTCTCAATCCGACCCATTTTTGCTTGTTTGGTAGGGTGCACAGGCTCACCTGAGCTATGTCCATCTCATGCATAAAAGGGCCCTCAACCATGCTCATCTCATGCACCCTAAACAGGGTGCATGAAGGCAGCCATGCTGGTCGTGACCCTCGTCACCACCCACCAGATCACGTTCAGATATGTTTATAGTTCAAAAAATGTTCATAATTTCAAATTTTGTTCAAATTTCCAAAAAATATTCAGAATTACAAAAATTGTTTAAATTTAAAAAAAGTTCAGAATTTCAATTTTTTTGAAAAAGTTTAACATTTCAAATTTTTTTGAATTTTCAAAAAAATGTTCTGAATTTCAAAATTTGTTTGAATTTTCAATAAATGTTTTAAAAATTGAAAAAATCAGAATTTTGAAAAAAACCAGAATTTTAAAAAGTTAAATTTTTATAAAATATTCAAATTTTGTTTAAATTTTCAAAAGTTCAGAATTTCAAATATGTTCAAAATTTTAAAATATGTTCAGAATTTCAAATTTTAATTAATTTTGAAAAAATGTTTAGAATTTTAAATTTTGTTCAAATTTTCAAAATATGTTTAAATTTGTTTTCATGTTATTTCAATTTTGTTCATCATTCAAAAAATTAGAATTTAAAATTGTTCAGCATGTCTAAACACATGCAGGCTGCCAAACAAAGTCTCTGCTCAACATGTCTCAGCGCATACATCGCTGCCAAACAACAGCAACTGCATGGAGTCAGCATGTTTACACTCAGCATGTATGAGAGGAGAACAACTAGGCTAGGTCCATACATACTACCAAACACACCCTTAGGTTCACTCCAGCAGAACTTTTTTTTATGAAGACATACTGAGATGCAAGTGTTCCGTAAAACTTGGCTAGCCTACCAATAAAAAGCCACTAAAGCTTAAACAAGCTTAAAAGGTATTTTTTTTATTAGAAGAGAACACCAAGAAGGCGTAATACGCCACCACAAGCATGGCTGCGACCAAAAACCAAATCAGTAAGCAAAAACTACTCCCTCCGTCCCATAATGTAAGACGTTTTCTGACTCTACACTAGAGTAAAAAACGTCTTACATTATGGCACGGAGGGAGTAGAAGGAAAGAGAAATAAACTGCCAGGCTATCCTAACAAAATGACAAGAGAAAACAATAAAACAAATAGGCTAAACAAGCTTAAACATTAGACATGTTATATATACCGTATTATCACCTTTTTAAACAAGGTTAACACATGCCACCTTGCAGGTGGCAATCAGAGTCAATAATGAGCGTCCCCTATTTTTATTTTGTTAACCGTGACATATTTGTTTCTTCCATGCAGCAAAAAGGTCTCAAATTCCCTTGAGAGTGATTTTAGCAATAAAATGAACCATCTCCTGAGAGCAATTCTGCAGAAGCAAAGACAAGAACACATGATTGATGAATTTGGGGGTTACTATCCAGAACACTTATACTGGCAACAGAATGATGAACCCCGGAATGAAGATCAGGTGGCATCTGCACCGTGTTCATTAGCACCTGTCTCCCATGTCACAGCCCACCACCAAGAGAATTGGCAGCACTCATCATTAGAACAACAACAACATGAAAATCAAAATTTGCTTGTGAGTCAGCTGCTGTTCAATGTCAATTGTGGAAAGACATGTTCTTACCATGCTGTCTGTTACAGGAAATGGAGGTCAGGGTAAGAAGTGAAATGGCCCAGATTCATCATGAAATATATGAACTACGTAAGTTGGCAGAAACTTGTATTGCATCCCAAGTAAAGATGCAGCATTCCATTAAAGAAGAGGTGTGCAGCGCACTTCGCGAAGCTGGTGAGTTGCGACAAAAGATTTTTTATGTCTGTGTCTCTTCTATATCTGGTCCTGTTCGGCATAAAATAGGATGAAGTTGAAGTTTCTTTTTTATTTGGAAAATAATTTTGCATTGAAGGCAATATGTCTGGTGACATGTGAGCTAGTTTTGCTTAAAAGGCTAGGCAGATGAAATCTTGAAAAAAAGGACCACAGCTACTTTCGAGTGGCACTGTTTGGAAAAGAGTCACTCTGGTCTTCTAAGCTAAACAATATATTCTGTTCTTCTTGGGCTGGACCACTCGCTGCTTAAATCTTGGCGTGTCAGGTTTTGTAATTCAGTCTGTTGAGTACCATCTGAACTTGGATTTGTTTTCCGTTTACCACTACCCCACAGTAGCTCACTGACATTTTAGTTCTACTCATAATCATCAATTTTTTTTCTTAAGCCTGATGCAATCTTTTGAACAGGGTTGATGCCAAGCCAGCCTGACATAACAGCAAAAAAGGGCACGTGCTGCATCTGCCATGAGATGCAAGTTGACTCTTTACTTTACAGGTTATAATGATTTGCAGGAACACACACATTATGTACTTTTGACTCATTTTAACCTTGAATTGTTGTGTGGAGTCTTGCTAACCGAGTTGATGTTCATTCAGGTGTGGCCATATGTGCACCTGCTTCAACTGTGCTGATCAGCTGAAATCGAGCAGCGAGAGTTGCCCAATCTGTCAATCTCCTATCGACGATGTTGTTCGGGCTCACCTGAATTTTTGAGACTTAGGATTTAGGAAGAAGAAAGAAAAAAAGCCGACACTCCCAGCTTTAGAAGTGGAGTTCGTGAAGCCCTGGTTTTGAGGAGGCTTCTTGCCTTTTGTTAACCACTGAAAACTATAGGAGCTAGGTTTTCTCGAGAAAATGTAAATATGTTTTGTGTAACTGCGACACGTATTGACTGGGAAGCAAACATAGATCTAATCAAAATGCTGGTCTTGCTTCTTTTGACTCCTGTTTCGGTTTATGTACCATTTTTGGTTTTGTTCTGTAGAAGAAGAGGCTCAGTGAGAGAGTGGCATCGATCTGTACAAGCATAGATCACAACGCACTCGATTTGGAGAAATATAAGCCTAACTTTTTCATCCTTTGCCGCGGCATGTTTCTTGGCCGCAGCATTGTGCATCACGGGCTCATCACCGCGCATCTCTGGTCGTGGCACGGGCCGTCATCCTTGCATCATCGGGATCGGTGCAAGCGTCCTTTGCCGCAGCGGTGGTCACCCCATGCAGTAGTGTGTGGCAGCACTCCCAGCAATGCTGGGCCGCCGGTCACCGTCCACTGCTCGCAGCATCACTGGCGGCTGATGCAGCATCGCTGCCTCGCGCTTGCACCGCCATTGGCTTGGGCCGCAGCATTGGTAGTCGAGATTGAAGCTCCCGTACTCCAGCTTGCAGCAGGTGCCCATACCGCTTGCAACACCTAGTGTATCTGTTAGAATTAATCTGAGATACGCGGTCAACCTACGGAGGACCAAACAATCCCACAAGCATGACACCGACATTTGCTAACGAGGTTCACCGATATGGCTGCATCCCCGGGGCCTGACTACGGGCACTCCTCCCTATGACACCGCTACAATATCACACCCCGGCCGTTCGGGCGCCGGCTCCCCCTATGTACTTGTGTTATTATGTCGGCATAGGTTACATCGTGTGTCTATTCTCTCATTATATAAGAGACCTAGATACAAGTGTCCTAATTGGACACGACTCCATATCCTGTCTACACACCATACGACTCTAAATCCAACTGTAACCTACCTTGTGCAATAATATTCGACATAACTCTAACAGTATGCGGTAGCCATCATCGTCGCTTGCAACATAGCAGGAGCTAGCGTTTGTTGTAGTAGCGCAGTAGCAAAGCAGGCAACCCCTCAGAGTCCGATGATTAGTGACGGTCGTGGTCCGACAACATATAGATGGAAGCATAGTTTAAAAAACCGGACCGGAAAATATCGAAACCAGGGATCCCAGCAGTTCTCTAAGCCAGCAGACCATTCAAGCAATTGAATCGAAAAAACCAGCCGAACCGGGCAGTTTTTGTAAAAACAGATGAACCGTGCGGTTTCAAGAAAACCATAGTGTTTCCGAAGAAGCCCCTCGATCCACTCGATTTCGTGTGCAGAAGCTGGGGGTAGAATTGGAAAAGAGAAAAAAGCCCTCTTTTGTAGGGTTCCCATCCGCCACCACCTCTCTAGCCTGGCGCAGCCGCCACCCTTGCCTGGCGCCTTGGTGCAGCGATGCCGCCTCCGTCTCACCCTCAGTCCCTCTTCGTTCCAGCCCCTTATTGTGAGCAACACCAGGCCACCAGCCCCCACGGCCACTCCCGCCGTCCGCGCCGCCACTGTCTCTGTTGATTGTCAACGCCCGGGGAGAGGTGGACGGCGCCGCCTGGTCTCCCATCCTACGCAGCTCCGACACTCCATTCAAATCGATGACCAGGCTAAGCCTCCCTCCGGTTGTCTCCCCTCATGGAGGCCTCACTTACATACCTCCCCCCGGCCTTCGCTCGGCTACTCTGTGATGTTGAGTGCTGCTACTTACTAATTGCTATGTGGAAATTGAAACTGTGAATTGTTGGGAACGTAGTAATTTCAAAAAATTTCCTACGCACACGCAAGATCATGGTGATGCATAGCAACGAGAGGGGAGAGTGTCGTCCACGTACCCTCGTAGACCGTAAGCGTAAGCGTTATGAGAACGCGGTTGATGTAGTCGTACGTCTTCACGATCCGACCGATCCAAGTACCGAACGTACGGCACCTCTGAGTTCAGCACACGTTCAGCTCGGTGACGTCCCACGAACTCCGATCCAGCAGAGCTTTGAGGGAGTTTCGTCAGCACGACGGCGTGATGAAGGTGATGATGATGCTACCGACGCAGGGCTTCGCCTAAGCACCGCTACGATATGACCGAGGTGGATTATGGTGGAGGGGGGCACCACACACGGCTAAAAGATCAACTGATCAACTTGTGTGTCTTGGGGTGCCCCCTGCCCCCGTATAAAAAGGAGCAAGGGGGGAGGCCGGCTGGCCCTAGTAGGGCGCACCAGGAAGAGGAGTCCTCCTCCTAGTGGGAGTAGGACTCCCCTTTCCTAGTCCCACTAGGAGGGGGAAGGAAGGAGTGGGAAAGGGGAAAGGCAAGGGGGCGCCACCCCCCCTTCCTTGTCCTATTCGAACTCAAGGGGAGGGGCGCGCGGCCCTGCCCTGGCCGGCCCCTCACTCTCTCCACTAGGGCCCAACAAGGCCCATTAACCCCCGGGGGGTTCCGGTCATCCCCCCGGCACTCCGGTAAAATCTTGATTTCACCCGGAACCATTCTGATGTCCAAATATAGGCTTCCAATATATCAATCTTTATGTCTCGACCATTTCGAGACTCCTTGTCATGTCCGTGATCATATCCGGGACTCCGAACTACCTTCGGTACATCAAAACACATAAACTCATATTACCGATCGTCACCGAATTTTAAGCGTGCGGACCCTACGGGTTCGAGAACTATGTAGACATGACCGAGACTCGTCTCCGGTCAATAACCAATAGCGGAACCTGGATGCTCATATTGGTTCCTACATATTCTCCGAAGATCTTTATCGGTCAAACCGCATAACAACATACGCTGTTCCCTTTGTCATCGGTATGTTACTTGCCCGAGATTCGATCGTCGGTGTCTCAATAACTAGTTCAATCTTGTTACCGGAAAGTCTCTTTACTCGTTCGTCATCCCGCAACTAACTCATTAGTTGCATTGCTTGCAAGGCTTATAGAGATGTGCATTACCGAGAGGGCCCAGAGATACCTCTCCGACAATCGGAGTGACAAATCCTAATCTCGATCTATGCCAACTCAACAAGTACCATCGGAGACACCTGTAGAGCACCTTTATAATCACCCAGTTACGTTGTGATGTTTGGTAGCACACAAAGTGTTCCTCCGGTACTCGGGAATTGCATAATCTCATAGTCATAGGAACATGTATAAGTCATGAAGAAAGCAATAGCAACAAACTAAACGATCATCGTGCTAAGCTAACAGATGGGTCAAGTCAATCACATCATTCTGTAATGATGTGATCTCGTTAATCAAATGACAAATCAGTCTATGGTTAGGAAACATAACCATCATTGATTCAACAAGCTAGTCAAGTAGAGGCAAACTAGTGACACTCTATTTGTCTATGTAGTCACACATGTACTAAGTTTCTGGTTAATACAATTCTAGCATGAATAATAAACATTTATCATGATATAAGGAAATATAAATAACAACTTTATTATTGCCTCTAGGGCATATTTCCTCCAGTCTCCCACTTGCACTAGAGTCAATAATCTAGATTACACAGTAATGATTCTAACACCCATGGAGTCTTGGTGCTGATCATGTTTTGCTCGTGAGAGAGGCTTAGTCAATGGGTCTGCAACATTCAGATCCGTATGTATCTTGCAAATCTCTGTGTCTCCCTCCTTGACTTGATCGCGGATGGAATTGAAGCGTCTCTTGATGTGCTTGGTTCTTTTGTGAAATCTGGATTCCTTTGCCAAGGCAATTGCACCAGTATTGTCACAAAAGATTTTCATTGGACCCGATGCACTAGGTATGACACCTAGATCGGATATGAACTCCTTCATCCAGACTCCTTCATTTGCTGCTTCCGAAGCAGCTATGTACTCCGCTTCACAAGTAGATCCCGCCACGACGCTTTGCTTAGAACTGCACCAACTGACAGCTCCACCGTTCAATAAAAACACATATCCGATTTGTGACTTAGAGTCATCCGGATCAGTGTCAATGCTTGCATCGACGTAACCATTTACGATGAGCTCTTTGTCACCTCCATATATGAGAAACATATCCTTAGTCCTTTTCAGGTATTTCAGGTTGTTCTTGACCGCTGTCCAGTGATCCACTCCTGGATTACTTTGGTACCTTCCTGCTAAACTAACAACAAGGCACACATCAGGTCTGGTACACAGCATTGCATACATGATAGAGCCTATGGCTGAAGCATAGGGAACATCTTTCATTTTCTCTCTATCTTCTGCATTGGTCGGGCATTGAGTCTGACTCAACTTAACACCTTGTAACACAGGCAAGAACCCTTTCTTTGCTTGATCCATTTTGAACTTCTTCAAAACTTTATCAAGGTATGTGCTTTGTGAAAGTCCAATTAAGCGTCTTGATCTATATCTATAGATCTTGATGCCCAATATATAAACAGCTTCACCGAGGTCTTTCATTGAAAAACTCTTATTCAAGTATCCTTTTATGCTATCCAGAAATTCTATATCATTTCCAATCAACAATATGTCATCCACATATAATATTAGAAATGCTACAGAGCTCCCACTCACTTTCTTGTAAATACAGGCTTCTCCAAAAGTCTGTATAAAACCATATGCTTTGATCACACTATCAAAATGTTTATTCCAACTCCGAGATGCTTGCACCAGTCCATAGATGGATCGCTGGAGCTTGCACACTTTGTTAGCTCTCTTTAGATCGATAAAACCTTTGGGTTGCATCATATACAACTCTTCTTCCAGAAATCCATTCAGAAATGCAGTCTTTACATCCATTTGCAAAATTTCATAATCATAAAATTCGGCAATTGCTAACATGATTCGGACGGACTTAAGCATCGCTACGGGTGAGGAAGTCTCATCGTAGTCAACTCCTTAAACTTGTCAAAAACCTTTCACAACAAGTCGAGCTTTGTAGATAGTAACATTACCTCCAGCGTCAGTCTTCTTCTCAAAGATCCATTTATTCTCGATGGCTTGCCGATCATCGGGCAAGTCAACCAAAGTCCATACTTTGTTCTCATACATGGATCCCATCTCAGATTTCATGGCCTCAAGCCATTTTGCGGAATCTGGGCTCATCATCGCTTCCTCATAGTTCGTAGGTTCGTCATGGTCAAGTAACATGACTTCTAGAACAGGATTACCGTACCACTCTGGTGCGGATCTTACTCTGGTTGACCTACAAGGTTCGGTAGTAACTTGATCTGAAGTTACATGATCTTCATCATTAGCTTCCTCACTAATTGGTGTAGGAGTCACATGAATATATTTCTGTGATGAACTAGTTTCCAATAAGGGATCAGGTACAGTTACCTCATCAAGTTCTACTTTCCTCCCACTCACCTTTTTCGAGAGAAACTCCTTCTCTAGCAAGGATCTATTCTTAGCAACGAATGTCTTGCCTTCATATCTGTGATAGAAGGCGTACCCAACAGTCTCCTTTGGGTATCCTATGAAGACACATTTCTTCAATTTGGGTTCGAGCTTATCAGGTTGAAGCTTTTTCACATAAGCATCGCAACCCCAAACTTTAATAAGCGACAACTTTGGTTTCTTGCCAAACCACAGTTCATAAGGTGTCGTCTCAACGGATTTAGATGGTGCCCTATTTAACGTGATGCAACCGTCTCTAAAGCATAACCCCAAAATGATAGCGGTAAATCGGTAAGAGACATCATAGATCGTACCATATCTAGTAAAGTACGATTACGACGTTCGGACACACCATTACGATGTGATGTTCCGGGTGGCATGAGTTGGGAAACTATTCTGCATTGTTTCAAATGAAGACCAAACTCGTAACTCAAATATTCTCCTCCACGATCAGATCGAAGAAACTTTATTTTCTTGTTACGATGATTTTCTAGTCACTCTGAAATTCTTTGAACTTTTCAAATGTTTCAGACTTATGTTTCATCAAGTAGATATACCCATATCTTCTCAAATCATTTGTGAAGGTGAGAAAATAACGATACTCGCCACGAGCCTCAACATTCATCAGACCACACACATCAGTATGTATGATTTCCAACAAATCTGTTGCTCGCTCCATAGTTCCGGAGAACGACGTTTTAGTCATCTTGCCCATGAGGCATGGTTCGCAAGTACCAAGTGATTCATAATCAAGTGATTCCAAAAGTCCATCAAAATGGAGTTTCTTCATGCGCTTTACACCAATATGACCTAAACGGCAGTGCCACAAATAAGTTTCACTATCATTATCAACTCTGCATCTTTTAGCTTCAATATTTTGAATATGTGTATCACTACTATCGAGATTCATCAAAAATAGACCACTCTTCAAGGGTGCATGACCATAAAATATTTTACTCATATAAATAGAACAACCATTATTCTCATATTTAAATGAATAACCGTCTCGCATCAAACAAGATCCAGATATAGTGTTCATGCTCAACGCTGGCACCAAATAACAATTATTCAGGCCTAAAATTAATTCTGAAGGTAGATGTAGAGGCAGCGTGCCGACCGCGATCACATCGACTTTGGAACCATTTCCCACACGCATCGTCACCTCGTCCTTAGACAATCTTCGCTTAATCCGTAGCCCGTGTTTCGAGTTGCAAATATTAGCAACAGAACCAGTATCAAATACCCAGGTGCTACTGCAAGAATTAGTAAGGTACACATCAATAACATGTATATCACATATACCTTTGTTCACCTTTCCATCCTTCTTATCCGCCAAATACTTGGGGCAGTTCCGTTTCCAGTGACCAGTCCCTTTGCAGTAGAAGCACTCAGTCTTAGGCTTAGGTCCAAACTTGGTTTCTTCACTTGAGCAGCAACTGGCTTGCTATTCTTCTTGAAGTTCCCCTTCTTCCCTTTACCCTTTTTCTTGAAACTGGTGGTCTTGTTGACCATCAACACTTGATGCTCCTTCTTGATTTCTACCTCCGCAGCCTTTAGCATCGTGAAGAGCTCGGGAATAGTCTTATCCATCCCTTGCATATTATAGTTCATCACGAAGCTCTTGTAGCTTGGTGGCCGTGATTGAAGAATTCTGTCAATGACACTATCATCCGGAAGATTAACTCATAGTTGAATCAAGTGATTGTTATACCCAGACATTTTGAGTATATGCTCAGTGACAGAACTATTCTCTTCCATCTTGCAGCTGTAGAACTTATTGGAGACTTCATATCTCTCAATCCGGGCATTTGCTTGAAATATTAACTTCAACTCCTGGAACATCTCATATGCTCCATGACGTTCAAAACGTCGTGAAGTCCTGGTTCTAAGCCGTAAAGCATGGCACACTAAACTATCGAGTAGTCATCAGCTTTGCTCTGCCAGACGTTCATAACATCTGGCGTTGCTCCTGCAGCGGGTTTGGCACCTAGCGGTGCTTCCAGGACGTAATTCTTCTGTGCAGCAATGAGGATAATCCTCAAGTTATGGGCCCAGTCCGTGTAATTGCTACCATCATCTTTCAACTTTGCGTTCTCAAGGAACACATTAAAATTCAACGGAACAACAACACAGGCCATCTATCTACAACAACATAGATATGCAAAGAACTATCAGGTACTAAGTTCATGATAAATTAAAGTTCAATTAATCATATTACTTAAGAACTCCCACTTAGACAGACATCCCTCTAATCATCTAAGTGATAACGTGATCCATATCAACTAAACCATGTCCGATCATTACGTGAGATGGAGTAGTTTTCAATGGTGAACATCACTATGTTGATCATATCAACTATCTGATTCACGCTCGACCTTTTGGTCTCCAGTGTTCCGAGGCCATATCTTCATATGCTAGGCTCGTCAAGTTTAACCCAAGTATTCCGCGTGTGCAAAACTGGCTTGCACCCGTTGTATGTGAACGTAGATCTTATCACACCCGATCATCACGTGGTGTCTCGGCATGACGAACTTTCGCCATGGTGCATACTCAGGGAGAACACTTATACCTTGAAATTTAGTGAGAGATCATCTTATAATGCTACCATCGATCTAAGCAAAATAAGATGCGTAAAGGATAAACATCACATGCAATCAATATAAGTGATATGATATGGCCATCATCATCTTGTGCCTGTGATCTTCATCTTCAAAGCACCGTCATGATCACCATCGTCATCGGCTTGACACCTTGATCTCCATCGAAGCATCGTTGTCGTCACGCCAACTATTGCTTCCATGACTATCGCTACCGCTTAGTGATAAAGTAAAACAATTACATGGCGATTGCATTTCATACAATAAAGCGACAACCATATGGCTCCTGCCAGTTGTCGATAACTGTGTTACAAAACATGATCATCTCATACAATAAAATTTAGCATCATGTCTTTACCATATCACATCACAACATGCCCTGCAAAAACAAGTTAGACGTCCTCTACTTTGTTGTTGCAAGTTTTACGTGGCTGCTACGGGCTGAGCAAGAACCATTCTTACCTACGCATCAAAAACCACAACGCGGTATAGTGATTGCTTTTTGATCTTCAGAAAGAACCATGTTCATTGAATCCGATCCAACTAAAGCTGGAGAAACAGACACCCACTAGCCACCTGTGTGCGAAGCACGTCGGTAGAACCAGTCTCGCGTAAGCGTACACGTAATGTCCGTCTGGGCCGCTTCATCCAACAATGCTGCTGAATCAAGAATCAACTAGTGACGGCAAGCAATATGTATATACCCATGCCCAAAACTCCTTTGTGTTCTACTCATGCATATAACATCTACGCATAAACCTAGCTCGGATGCCACTGTTGGGGAACGTAGTAATTTCAAAAAATTTCCTACGCACACACAAGATCATGGTGATGCATAGCAACGAGAGGGGAGAGTGTCGTCCACGTACCCTCGTAGACTGTAAGTGGAAGCGTTATGAGAACGCGGTTGATGTAGTCGTACGTCTTCATGATCCGACCGATCAAAGTACTGAACGTACGACACGTCCGAGTTCATCACACGTTCTGCTCGGTGACGTCCCACGAACTCCGATCCAGCAGAGCTTCGAGGGAGAGTTCCGTCAGCACGACGGCGTGATGAAGGTGACGATGATGCTACCAATGCAGGGCTTCGCCTAAGCACCGCTACGATATGACTGAGGTGGATTATGGTGGAGGGGGGCACCACACACGGCTAAAAGATCAACTGATCAACTTGTGTGTCTTGGGGTGCCCCTGCCCCTGTATATAAAGGAGCAAGGGGGAGGCCGGCCGGCCCTGGTAGGGCGCGCTAGGAGGAGTCCTCCTCCTCCTACTGGGAGTAGGACTCCCCTTTTCTAGTCCCACTAGGAGGGGGAAGGAAGGAGTGGGAGAGGGGAAAGGCAAGGAGGGCGCCGCCCCCCTTCCTTGTCCTATTCGGACTCAAGGGGAGGGGCGCGCGGCCCTGCCCTGGACAACTCTTCTCTCTCTCCACTAGGGCCCAACAAGGCCCATTAACCCCCAGGGGGTTCCGGTAATCCCCCCGGCACTCTGGTATAATCCCGATTTCACCCGGAATCATTCCGATGTCCAAATACAGGCTTCCAATATGTCAATCTTTATGTCTCGACCATTTCTAGACTCCTCGTCATGTCCGTGATCATATCCGGGACTCCGAACTAACTTCGGCACATCAAAACACAAAAACTCATATTACCGATCGTCACCTAACTTTAAGCGTGCGGACCCTACGGGTTCGAGAACTATGTAGACATGACCGAGACACGTCTCCGGTCAATAACCAATAGCGGAACCTCTATGCTCATATTGGTTCCTACATATTCTACGAAGATCTTTATCGGTCAAACCGCATAACAACATACGTTCTTCCCTTTGTCATCAGTATGTTACTTGCCCGAGATTCGATCGTCGGTATCTCAATACCTAGTTCAATCTCGTTATCGGCAAGTCTCTTTACTCATTCCTTAATACATCATCCTGCAACTAACTCATTATTAGTATTGCTTGCAAGGCTTATAGTGATGTGCATTACCGAGAGGGCCCAGAGATACCTCTCCGACAATAGGAGTGACAAATCCTAATCTCGATCTATGCCAACTCAACAAGTACCATCAGAGACACCTGTGGAGCACCTTTATAATCACCCAGTTACGTTGTGATGTTTGGTATGACACAAAGTGTTCCTACAGTACTCGGGAGTTGCATAGTCTCATAGTCATAGGAACATGTATAAGTCATGAAGAAAGCAATAGCAAAAAACTAAACGATCATCGTGCTAAGCTAACGGATGGGTCAAGTCAATCACATCATTCTCTAATACAATCCTAGCATGAATAAAAAACATTTATCATGATATAAGGAAATATAAATAACAAGTTTATTATTGCCTCTAGGGCATATTTCCTTCATGAATTAGTGATGTTGGCATGTTGATGTTGCTTGCCGCTATGCACTCTACAAGCTAATTGCTACAACACTACTTATGTTGATGTTGCTCTATTGCTTGACTTGCTAATTGCTACTCCCTTGGTGTCAGAAACGCTCTTATATTATGGGACGGAGGGAGTACTAAATTACTACGTTAGATCTAGATATTATCTCTACTCCTATAAAAGATTCAGTTGGTGACGGTGTGTATGCCATCCGTTATTTCCAACCATCAGATCTGCATCCAACGACTGTGAGGTAAGCTGTGGCATTTTTGCAACAAGACCCCACTTCTCTTCTCCAATTTACAGAAAACCCCTTAGTATCTTGAAACCAATCATCCTCGCCTCACCTAAAAAAAGCCACGAGGAATATATTTTGAGTGAAACCTAGTACGAGTATACTTTTAGTGCTATATATATATACACCAAAACTAGAGTGTTTTCATTGTTCTACTTTGGATCCGTTGCAACGTCGAGGCACATTGCTAGTCATGTATATGAATTAGATATTAACATGTAGTTCTAGTTACTCTATCAAGTGAGTACACATTTTGTTTCTATTGATTGGTGTATTTATTAATAGAATAGATATTATTTAATTTCTTAGAAAAACGACAATTGAACCGGTGAACCGGCGGTCTGACCGGTAAAAATCTGAACCGACAGCCTTACCGGTTCGATCACCGGTTCAGGTTTTTAAAGTATATGGAAGAGGTGAGAGACGTGAGCGAGGCTTGAGAGGTGGTGAAGGCTAACTGGGTGAGAGGTATTTGAGGAAGGGGATGATGAATGTGTGGACGAAAGCATCGGTTGGCTAGATAAGGAGCAGTGGAGTGTCCAATAGGGCCCAGGGGGCATGTGTCGAATGCACAAGTTGTTCGAAATATGCCCTAAAGGTAATAATACATGTTATTTGTTTCCATGTTTGTAATTAATGTTTATTTTGTGTGATATAATTGCAATGGTTCTTGAATATGAGATTTAGAGAAAAACTCATTTGCATGTGTGGAAACATAAACACATAATACGTTCCTAGTCACATCTCTAAGAATAGCTAGTTGTTGCATGATGATCCCATTTTACTGGTCATTGGGCATTGTTAAAGTAACAAGGATGCTGGCAATAAAGATAGTACATTGTTATCGGAACAATGGTGTTGAACAGACTCAACCGAGGTGTCAACGTATACTCACTTTGTTGGACTATGAGAGCATCGAGTACCTTCATGCCAGATGGTCTGCTTGGGGTTCATCAAACGTTACCCATAACAGGGTGATTATAATGACAACTTTTGGCACATCGAATGTGCCAAGGGACTTGTTAGCTCAAGATGGGATTTGCTCCTATGACAATGGGGGGATATTCTTCGGGCCCTCTCGGTATTTAGGTATCCATCATCGTTTGGCTAGACACAAAGTGATATGATCACGGGGATGCTGGAATACAGAAACAAGAAAAAGAATAAAACTGGCAACAAGGATAACTTCAGTAGTGTGATCAAGTTATTTCTTCTCAGAAACGGGTAGACGTGATTTCTCGGTAAGTCTACTTAATCGTATTTCTAGCGGCATAGACTTCACTTGGATTTCATGTCCGCCTAGGGGCCGTTCTGGGGGCATCTTACTTGGCGTGAATACAAGGAATATGGATGTGTTGGCTAGTTCGGATGGTGAGTATAATATTAAACTCCATATCCGTAACAAGGCCGACAACTTCAGATGGACCCTCGTCGCTGTGTATGGTGCTACCCAGGATGAATTCAAGGCCTACTTTCTTTGTGAACTGGTTAATCTAGTGAAAGATAATCCCCATCCTATTTTGATAGGTGGTGATTTTAATTTTCTAAGATTCCCAAACAAGAAAAGTCGTGGTAGGTTTGATAATCATTGGCCTTTCCCGTTCAATGTTGTTATTGACGGTCTTGATCTGCGAGAGATTTCCATGATTGGAAGACATTTCACTTGGGCGAACAGTCTCCATGAACCGGCATACGAGAAATTAGATCGTGTGTTGATTGATACTCAAATGTGAATCTAAATTCCCGTTCCGTGCGTGCATTACCTCGTGTCGAGGCTCTATCAGACCATGCCCCATCCTCCTAACCACAGGTTTGCCACGACCACAGAGTAGACGCAAGTTCAAGTTCGAACTTTGTTGGCCGCTCCATGATGATTTTCATGATATGGCCATGGAGGTGTGGGAGAAACATGTCGACAGGATTACTCCAATACACAAATGGAATAACAAAATACGTGCACTACATAAATTCCTTGGTGGTTGGGCTAGGCACACTGCGGGTATTCTCAAAAAAGGAAAGATTTGTCTCACGTCTATTATTAACAATTTAGAAGCCTTAGCAGAGGTTTGACCGATATCTGAGCATGAAATTGAAATCAAGAGTCAATCAAATGCACATATAGCTCGACTTATGAGAGAAGAGGAGCTCAAATGGTACCAGCATTCAAAATCTCAATTTATTCTCAAAGGGGATTCAAATACTGGATACTTCCATGGTGTAGCGAATGGCAGACATCGGAAGAAACTTATTTATTCTCTTAGTCAGGAGGAGGGTACGATTGAAGGTCATGAGCAACTTAAATGTTACATTACTAATTATTATAAAAATATGTTTGGGACTCCAGAATAGGGTAAATTCTTGATGGATGAGTCCCTAACAAACGATATTTCCTAGGTTTCTGTTGAGGAAAATAACCTTCTAACAACTCCCTACTCTGAGGAGGAGGTAAAGAAGGCGGTTTTCCTAATGGACCACAACAAGGCCCCGGGTCCGGATAGTTTTCCAGCTGATTTCTATCAGAACTTCTAGGAGGTTATAAAACCGGACCTTCTAGACTTCTTTGGCCACCTCCATGCTAGGAAACTAGAATTGTTTCGCCTAAACTTCGTTGAGATAATTTTATTACCTAAGGTTAATGAGGTTGTAAGGATACAACAATATAGACCTATCTGTCTCCTTAATGTTAGTTTTAAGATTTTCACAAAAGTTGGAATGATTAGGCTAAACTCAGTGGCTGACCATGCGGTTCGCCCCTCCCAGACAACATTCATGCAGGGTAGAAACATCCTAGATGGTGTTGTAATCCTCCATGAAACCGTTCATGAACTGCATCAAAAAAAGTTGAGTGGGGTAATACTCGAAATTGACTTTGAAAAGGCGTATGATAAAGTCAAGTGGTCTTTTCTCCAGCAGACTCTCAGAATGAAATGCTTCTCTGCAAAGTGGTGCGCTCTGATCCATAGCTTCATTTCTGGAGGGAGTGTGGCCATTAAAGTCAACGATGACGTCAGCCACTACTTACAAACGAATAAAGGATTGAGACAAGGTGACTTATTATGGCCCATGTTATTTAATATAGTGGCTAATGTTAGCTATCATGATTGAGTGTGCAAAGGTTGATGGCCAAATTGATGGTGGTGGTTAATCACCTCATAGATGGTGGTCTTTCTACCCTTTAGTATGCCGACGATACGATTCTCTTTATGGATCATGACCTTGATAAAGCGAGAAATTTGAAATTAATTTTGTTAGCTTTCGAGCATCTATCGTGTCTTAAGATAAACTTCCATAAGAGTGAGTTGTATTGTTTCAGTGAGGCCCAAGACGAGGCTCACCTGTACGCTGATTTGTTTGGTTGTGGGCTAGGCCATTTCCTATCAGCTACTTGGGGATATCGATACATTATCAGCGTCTCACAAATGTTGAATGCAAACACGTTGAGGAGAGACTACAGAAAAGGTTAAGCAGTTGGAAAGGTAAACTATTTTCTCTGTGGAAGATTGGTCCTCATAAACTCAGTGCTAAGTAATACGGGTAATGTATACGATTTCTTTCTTCCAATTGCAAGGGGTTTTATAACGATTGGATTATTTTCAACCAAGCTTCTTTTGGCAAGGAGATAGCGAAAGGAAGAAATATCGTTTGGCAAAATGGAATGTAGTTTGCCATCCCAAAGACCAAGGATGGTTGGTGATACGTCTCCAACGTATCTATATTTTTGATTGCTCCATGCAATTACATTATTTATTTTGGATGTTAATGGGCTTTATTTTACACTTTTATATCTTTTTGGGACTAACCTACTAACTGGAGGCCCAGCCCAAATTGCTGTTTTTTTTGCCTATTTTAGGGTATCGAAGAAAAGGAATATCAAACGGAGTCCAAACGGAATGAAACCTTCGGGAACGTGATTTTCTCAACAAACGTGATCCACGAGACTTGGAGTGGGCGTCAAGAAACGAACAAGGAGGGCACAAGGCAGGGAGGCGCGCCTACCCCCTGGGCGTGCCCTCCACCCTCGTGGGCCCCTCGTTGCTCCACCGACGTACTTCTTGCTCCTATATATATCCACGTACCCCCCAAACATCTAGGAGCACCACTAAAACCTAATTCCACCGCCGCAACCTTCTGTACCCGAGAGATCCCATCTTGGGGCCTTTTCCGGAGCTCCGCCGGAGGGAGCATTGATCATGGAGGGCCTCTACATCAACTCCATGGCCTCTCCGGTGATGTGTGAGTAGTTTACTTCAGACCTATGGGTCCATAGTTATTAGCTAGATGGCTTCTTCTCTCTCTTTGGATCTCAGTACAAAGTTCTCCTCGATTCTCTTGGAGATCTATTCGATGTAATCTTCTTTTGCGGTGTGTTTGTCGAGATCCGATGAATTGTGGGTTTATGATCCAGTTTATCTATGAACAATATTTGAATCTTCTCTGAATTCTTTTATGTATGATTGATTTATCTTTGCAAGTCTCTTCGAATTATCAGTTTGGTTTGGCCAACTAGATTGATCTTTCTTGCAATGGGAGAAGTGCTTAGCTTTGGGTTCAATCTTGCGGTGCTTGATCCCAGTGACAGAAAGGTAACCGACACGTATTGTATTGTTGCCATCGAGGATAAAAAGATGGGGTTTATATCATATTGCATGAGTTTGTCCCTCTATATCATGTCATCTTAGTTAAAGCATCACTTTGTTCTTATGAACTTAATACTCCAGATGCATGCTGGATAGCGGTTGATGTGTGGAGTAATAGTAGTAGATGTAGAATTGTTTCGGTCTACTTGTCGCGGACATGATGCCTATATACATGATCATACATAGATATTCTCATAACTATGCTCAATTCTATCAATTGCTCGACAGTAATTTGTTTACCCACCGTAATACTTATGCTCTTGAGAGAAGCCACTAGTGAAACCTATGGCCCCCGGGTCTATCTTCCATCATATTAATCTTCCAACACTTAGTTATTTCTATTGTCGTTTATTTTACTTTGCATCTTTATTTCTCTTTATCATAAAAATACCAAAAATATTATCTTATCATATCTATCAGATCTCACTCTCGTAAGTGACCGTGAAGGGATTGACAACCCCTTTATCGCGTTGGTTGCGAGGTTCTTATTTGTTGTGTAGGTGCGTGGGACTCGAGCGTGATCTCCTACTGGATTGATACCTTGGTTCTAAAAAACTGAGGGAAATACTTACGCTACTTTGCTACATCACCCTTTCCTCTTCAAGGGAAAACCAATGCAGTGCTCAAGAGGTAGCAAGAAGGATTTCTGGCGCCGTTGCCGGGGAGATTCACGCCAAGTCAAGTCAAGATTTGACTCCTAACAACGAGCCATTTCTGGCACCGTTGTCAGAGTCTACGCACAAGTCAAGACATACCAAGTACCCATCACAAACCCTTATCCCTCGCATTACATTATTTGCCATTTGCCTCTCGTTTTCCTCTCCCCCACTTCACCCTTGCCGTTTTATTCGCCCTCTTTTCCTCTCGCCCTCTCTTTCCGTTTGCCTCTTTTTCACTTGCTTTTTGTTTGCTCGTGTGTTGGATTGCTTGCTTGTAACGATGGCTCAAGATAATACTAAATTGTGTGACTTTACCAATAGCAACAACAATGATTTTCTTAGCACTCCAATTGCTCCTCTTACCGATGCTGAATCTTGTGAAATTAATGCTTCTTTGTTGAATCTTGTCATGAAAGATCAATTTGCCGGCCTTCCTAGTGAAGATGCCGCTACCCATCTAAATAGCTTTGTTGATTTGTGTGATATGCAAAAGAAGAAAGATGTGGATAATGATATTGTTAAACTTAAGCTATTTCCGTTTTTGCTTAGAGATCGTGCTAAAACTTGGTTTTCGTCTTTGCCTAAAAATAGTATTGATTCATGGAATAAGTGCAAAGATGCTTTTATCTATAAGTATTTTCCTCCCGCTAAAATCATCTCCCTTAGAAACAATATTATGAATTTTAAGCAACTTGATCATGAACATCTTGCACAATCTTGGGAGAGGATGAAATTAATGATACGTAATTGCCCTACACATGGTTTGAATCTTTGGATGATTATACAAATATTTTATGCCGGATTGAATTTTGCTTCTATAAATTTTTTAGATTCGGCCGCGGGGGGGGGGGGGGGGGGGGGGGACTTTTATGGAAATCACTTTAGGAGAAGCTACTAAACTCCTAGATAATATTATGGTTAATTATTCTCAATGGCACACTGAAAGATCTACTAGTAAAAAGTGCATGCAATTGAAGAGATTAATGTTTTGAGTGGAAAGATGGATGAACTTATGATTTTTTTTGCTAATAATAGTGTTTCCTATGATCCTAATGATGTGCCTTTGTCAACCTTGATTGAGAATAATAATGAATCTATGGATGTGAATTTTGTAGGTAGGAACAATTTTGGTAATAATGCGTATAGAGGTAATTTTAATTCTAGGCCGTTTCCTAGTAATTACTCTAATAATTATGGTAATTCCTACAACAATTCTTATGGAAATTTTAATAATATGCCCTCTGAATTTGAGACTACTGTTAAGGAGTTTATGAATTCGCAAAAGAATTTCAATGCTTTGCTTGAAGAAAAATTGCTTAAGGTTGATGAATTGGCTAGGAACGTTGATAGAATTTCTCTTGATGTTGATTCTTTGAAACTTAGATCTATCCCACCTAAGAATGATATCAATGAGTCTCTCAAAGCCATGAGAATTTCCATTGATGAGTGCAAAGAAAGAACCGCTAGGATGCGTGCTAAGAAAGATTGCTTTGTGAAAGCGTGTTCTTCTAGTTTTCATGAAAATAAAGATGAAGATCTAAAAGTTACTGATGTGTCTCCTATTAAATCTTTGTTTTGCAATATGAATCTTGATAATTATGGGACTGAAGATGAGCCACCTTTACCTAGAAGGCGTTCCAAAAATTCAGAGTTTTTAGATCTTGATGCAAAAATTGGTAAAAGTGAGATTGAAGAGGTCAAAACTTTAAATAGCAATGAACCCCCTATTTTGGATTTCAAGGAATTTAATTATGATAATTGCTCTTTGATAGATTGTATTTCCTTGTTGCAATCCGTGCTAAATTCTCCTCATGCTTAGAGTCAAAATAAAGCTTTTACTAAACATATCGTTGATGCTTTGATGCAATCTTATGAAGAAAAACTTGAGTTGGAAGTTTCCATCCCTAGAAAACTTTATTATGAGTGGGAACCTACAATAAAAATCAAAATTAAAGATCACGAGTGCTATGCTTTGTGTGATTTGGGTGCTAGTGTTTCCATGATTCCAAAAACTTTGTGTGATTTGCTAGGTTTCCGTGATTTTGATGATTATTCTTTAAACTTGCACCTTGCGGATTCCACTATTAAGAAACCTATGGGAAGAATTAATGATGTTCTTTTTGTTTCAAATAGGAACTAAGTGCCCATAGATTTCATTGTTCTTGATATAGATTGCAATCCTTCATGTCCTATTATTCTTGGTAGACCTTTCCTTAGAACGATTGGTGCAATTATTGATATGAAGGAAGGGAATATTAAATTCCAATTTACATTAAAGAAAGGCATGGAAAACTTCCCTAGAAAGAAAGTTAAATTACCATATGAATCTATTATGAGAGCCACTTATGGATTGCCTACCAAAGATCGCAATACCTAGATCTATCTTCGCTTTTATGCCTAGCTTGGGGCGTTAAACGATAGCGTTTGTTGGGACGAAACCCAATTTTATTTTTATTCCTTGACTTTTGCTCCTGTTTAGTAATAAATAATTTATCTAGCCTCTGTTTTGGTTGTGTTTTTTGTGTTTAATTAGTGTTTGTGCCAAGTAGAACCGTTGGGAAGACTTGGGGAAAGTCTTTTTGATCTTGCTGTAAAAAACAGAAACTTTATCGCTCACGAGAATTGCTGACATTGTTATTTGGAAAGTGATATTTAGTTAATTATTTTTTCATATGATTAATAGATAAATTCCTCACGTCCAGAAATTTATTTTAGAATTTTTGGGATTCCAGAAGTTGCGTTAGCTACAGATTACTACAGACTGTTCTGTTTTTGATAGATTCTGTTTTTCGTGTGTTGTTTGCTTATTTTGATGAATCTATGGCTAGTAAAAGAGTTTATAAACCATAGAGAAGTTGGAATACAGTAGGTTTAACACCAATATAAACAAAGAATGGGTTCATTACAGTACCTTTAAGTGGTGTTTTCTTTTCTTTCGCTAACGGAGCTCACGAGATTTTCTATTTTGAGTTTTGTGCTGTGAAGTTTTCAAGTTTTGGGTAAAGATTTGATGGATTATGGAACAAGGAGTGGAAAGAGCCTAATCTTGGGGATGCCCATGGCACCCCAAGGTGAAATTCAAGGACACCAAAAAGCCTAAGCTTGGGGATGCCCCGGAAGGCATCCCCTCTTTTGTCTTTGTTTGTCGGTAACTTTACTTGGAGCTATATTTTTTATTCATCACATGATATGTGTTTTGCTTGGATCATCTTGTATGATTTGAGTCTTTGATTTTTAGTTTACCAAAATCATCCTTTCTGTACACACCTTTTGAGAGAGACTCAAATGATTTGAAATTTATTAGAATACTCTATGTGCTTCACTTATATCTTTTGAGCTATATAGTTTTTGCTCTAGTGCTTCACTTATATATTTTAGAGCATGGTGGTGGATTTATTTCATAGAAATAATTGTTCTCTCATGCTTAACTTATATTATTTTGAGAGTCCTTTAGAACAACATGGAAATTTGCTTTAATATAAAAACTTCCATAGAAGTGCATTGAATACTATGAGAAGTTTGATACTTGATAATTGTTTTGAGATATGGAGATGGTGATATTAGAGTCATCCTAGTTGAGTAGTTGTGAATTTGAGAAATACTTGTGTTGAAGTTTGTGATTCCCATAGCATGCACATATGGTGAACCGTTATGTGATGAAGTCGGAGCATGATTTATTTATTGATTGTCTTCCTTATGAGTGGCGGTCGGGGACGAGCGATGGTCTTTTCCTACCAATCTATCCCCCTAGGAGCATGCGCGTAATACTTTGTTTCGATAACTAATAGATTTTTGCAATAAGTATGTGAGTTCTTTATGACTAATGTTGAGTCCATGGATTATACGCACTCTCACCCTTCCACCATTGCTAGCCTCTCTAGTATCGCGCAACTTTCGCCGGTACCATAAACCCACCATATACCTTCCTCAAAACAGCCACCATACCTACCTATTATGGCATTTCCATAGCCATTCCGAGATATATTGCGATGCAACTTTCCATCGTTCCGTTGTTATGACACGCTTCATCATTGTCATATTGCTTGCATCATCATGTAGTTGACATCGTATTTGTGGCAAAGCCACCGCTCATAATTCTTCGTACATGTCACTCATGCATCATTGCACATCCCGGTACACCGCCAGAGGCATTCACATAGAGTCATATTTTGTTCTAAGTATTGAGTTGTAATTCTTGAGTTGTAAGTAAATAAAGTGTGATGATCATTATTAGAGCACTGTCCCAAGTGAGGAAAGGATGATGGAGACTATGATTCCCCCACAAGTCGGGATGAGACTCCGAACGAAAAATAAAAAAAAGAAGAAAATAGGCCAAAAAGAAAAAAAGGAAAGAATGCCTAAATAAAAAAATGAGAGAAAAAGAGAGAAGGGACAATGCTACTATCATTTTCCACACTTGTGCTTCAAAGTAGCACCATGATCTTCATGATAGAGAGTCTCCTATGTTGTCACTTTCATATACTAGTGGGAATTTTTCATTATAGAACTTGGCTTGTATATTCCAATGATGGGCTTCCTCAAGATGCCCTAGGTCTTCATGAGGAAGCGAGTTGGATGCACACCCACTTAGTTTCTTTTGTCGATCTTTCATATACTTATAGCTCTAGTGCATCCGTTGCATGGCAATCCCTACTCATTCACATTGATATCTACTAGCAAAAGAGCCCGTGCTTTGCAACGGGAGAGAAAACATAACACACGCTCTTAACTCAACAACCATCACTCAAGACTACAATAGGTCCATCTCCTTTATTTTTGTGAGGCATCATATTTGTGTTGCCGCTTATCCTCCTTCTCACCCTCGTTGGCAATGGCCTTGGTGTTCACACAAAACAACAAAAAACGTGTGTTGAATATGGTTAATCCTAAGGCGTCTCTCTCTCCCTCTCTCCTCCTTCTCCCCCCTCTCTCTCGCTCGCTTTCTCTCACTCTCGCGATGAGAAATCTGTTGTTTTCCCCTGCGACATTTTTCAGAGATATGCATGTGTATTCATCGATGTTTTCTTTCCGTATATGGTTATAGTGGGGTGTTTATTTGCAATCTGGATCGTCGCCGGTATGAAAAAAAGAATCTTGCGCTATAAATTATAAGTTTGCTTTCATAACAATATTTTAAAAATATTTAGCAGGTAAAATTAACATCATATTTAGATTCCACACATTTTTCTAATAAAATTTCATATCTAATATGTTAAAATCGAAGTTACGGTTTAAAAGATACAGATAATTTAGAAAATCATTTGGTTTGACTCAAATATATTCCAAAATAAAATTTAAAAATACTTAACAGGTACAAATAATCTCATATTCATATTCTACATATTTTTATAATCAAATTTCATATATAACATGTTTAAATCGGAGTTACGGTTTAAAAGATATGGATGATTTTAAACAACATTTGCTTGACTTAAATATGATCCACGGATGAATTACCTAAAACATCAGGTTTTTTTTTTCGAAAAATGTAAAATAACGGTTCGGGTGTGACTTAAATCCGGACGGCGGGTTGATTTCAAGAAAAGACAGGGACTTTTGTGTAAAATACAAAAAGAACGATTCGTTTTAACTTAAAACAGGACTGCAGGTTGAATTCCCTGAAATAGAGGGACTTTTCTGAAAAATGCCATGACAGACGAAAGAAACCCAATTTTCTTTATTATTAGGTAAAGATTGATGGGCATCTCCATAGCCCGTTGATACGCCTAGTTGATGTGAGACCATCTTCTCCTTTTTTGTCTTCTCCACAACCACCATTTTATTCCACATATAGTGATATATCCATGGCTCACGCTCATATATTGCATGAAGATTGAAAAAGTTTGAGAACATCAAAAGTATGAAACAATTGCTTGGCTTGTCATCGGGGTTGTGCATGATTTAAATATTTTGTGTGGTGAAGATAGAGCATAGCCAGACTATATGATTCTGTAGGGATAACTTTCTTTGGCCATGCTATTTTGAGAAGACATGATTGCTGAGCTAGTATGCTTGAAGTATTATTATTTTTATGCCAATATTAAACTTTTATCTTGAATCTTTCAGATCTGAACATTCATGCCACAATAAAGAAAAATTACATTGAGAAATATGTTAGAAAGCATTCCACATCAAAAATTCTGTTTTTATCATTTACCTACTCAAGGACGAGCATGAATTAAGCTTGGGGATGCTTGATGCGTCTCCAACGTATCTATAATTTTTGATTGCTCCATGCTATTATATTATCTATTTTGGATGTTAATGGG
The DNA here is from genome assembly GCF_003073215.2 of Triticum urartu. Taxonomy (NCBI): domain Eukaryota; kingdom Viridiplantae; phylum Streptophyta; class Magnoliopsida; order Poales; family Poaceae; genus Triticum; species Triticum urartu. The sequence continues at coordinate 234,454,026 of NC_053023.1, read as the reverse complement.
CTTTATTTTACACTTTGATATCATTTTTGGGACTAACCTACTAACCGGAGGCCCAGCCCAAATTGCTGTTTTTTTGCCTATTTTAGGGTTTCGAAGAAAAGGAATATCAAACTGAGTCCAAACAGAATGAAACCTTCGGGAACGCGATTTTCTCAACAAACGTGATCCAGGAGACTTGTAGTGGGCGTCAAGAAACGATCGAGGAGGGCACGAGACAGGGGGGCGCGCCTACCCCCCTGGGCGCGCCCTCCACCTTCGTGGGCCCCTCGTTGCTCCACTGACGTACTTATTCCTCCTATATATATCCACGTACCCCCAAACATCCAGGAGCACCACGAAAACCTAATTCCACCGCCACAACCTTCTGTACCTGAGAGATCCCATCTTGGGGCCTTTTCTGGAACTCCGCCGGAGGGGGCATTGATCACGGAGGGCCTCTACATCAACTCCATGGCCTCTCCGGTGATGTGTGAGTAGTTTGCTTCAGACCTACGGGTCCATAGTTATTAGCTAGATGGCTTCTTCTCTCTCTTTGGATCTTAATACAAAGTTCTCCTTGATTCTCTTGGAGATCTATTCGATCTAATCTTCTTTTGCGGTGTGTTTGTCGAGATCGGATGAATTATGGGTTTATGATCCAGTTTATCTATGAACAATATTTGAATCTTCTCTGAATTCTTTTATGTATGATTGGATAAAAAGATGGGGTTTATATCATATTGCATGAGTTTATCCCTTTACATCATGTCATCTTACTTAAAGCATTACTCAGCTCTTATGAACTTAATACTGTAGATGTATGCTGGATAGCGGTCGATGTGTGGAGTAATAGTAGTTGATGCAAAATCGTTTCGGTCTACTTGTCGCGGACGTGATGCCTATATACATGATCATACCTAGATATTCTCATAACTATGCTCAATTCTATCAATTGCTCGACAGTAATTCGTTTACCCACCGTAATACTTATGCTCTTGAGAGAAGCCACTAGTGAAACCTATGGCCCCGGGGTCTATCTTCCATCATATTAATCTTCCAACACTTAGTTATTTCTATTGCCGTTTATTTTACTTTGCATCTTTATTTCTCTTTATCATAAAAATACCAAAAATATTATCTTATCATATCTATCAGATCTCACTCTCGTAAGTGATAGTGAAGGGATTGACAACCCCTTTATCGCGTTGGTTGCGAGGTTCTTATTTGTTTGTGTAGGTGCGTGGGACTCGAGCGTGATCTCCTACTGGAATGATACCTTGGTTCTAAAAAACTGAGGGAAATACTTACGCTACTTTGCTGCATCACCCTTTCCTCTTCAAGGGAAAACCAACGCAGTGCTCAAGAGGTAGCAATTGGGTATTCATGACCATGAGGTTAAAAATACAACCCTACTTGGAAAATGGTTGTTTAAGCTACTTACGGAAGATGGTGTATGTCAAACCCTCCTAAGAAGGAAATATGTGGGCTCAAAGGCAGTGTCCCAAGTATATTGGAAGCCTAGGGACTCATACTTTTGGGCTGGTCTCATGGCAACGAAGAAACATTTCTTCTGCTATGGATCCTTCGCCATTAAAGATGGATTGGAGATTAGGTTCTGGGAGGATAAGTGGCTAGGAAATGCCACTCTCCGGGAACAATATCCTACCCTATACAATATTGTGCGTCACAACGGTGATACTATCACCATAATAATGGAATCCTTTCTGCCAAATGTGACGTTCATGAGAGATTTAATTGGTCCTAGACTTGAATCATGGAACTGAAGGAAATATGCCCTAGAGGCAATAATAAAGTTGTTATTTTATATTTCATTATATCATGATAAATGTTTATTATTCATGCTAGAATTGTATTAACCGGAAACTTGATACATGTGTGGATACATAGACAAAACATCGTGTCCCTAGTAAGCTGCTAGTAGACTAGCTCGTTAATCAAAGATGGTTAAGTTTCCTAGCCATGGACATGTGTTGTCATTTGATGACTGGGATCACATCATTAGGAGAATGATGTGATGGACATGACCCATATGTTAGCTTAGCATAATGATAAGTTTTATTGCTATTGCTTTCTTCATGTCATATACATATTCCTTTGACTATGAGATTATGCAACTCCTGGATACCGGAGGAATACCTTGTGTGTTATCAAATGTCACAACGTAATTGGGTGATTATAAAGATTCTCTACAGGCATCTTCGAAGGTGTTTGTTGGGTTGGCATAGGTCGAGATTAGGATTTGTCACTCCGAGTATTGGAGAGATATCTTTGGGCCCTCTCGGTAATGCACATCATAATAAGCCTTGCAAGCAATGTGACTAATGAGTTAGTTGCGGGATGATGTATTACGAAATGAGTAAAGAGACTTGCCGGTAATGAGATTGAACTAGGTATGAAGATACCGACGATCGAATCTCGGGCAACACTACAAAAAAATACACTTTCGTGATGATACGTGTTTGTCATAGTAGGTCACGTTTTCTGTCATGCATGTACATCCATGACAATTTTATGACAGAATCAAGATAGTCATACCTGTGCTGTCGTAGAAGTGTTCCATGACATTACCAAAATTATCATCACGGAAGTGTCCACTTCCATGATGATAAATCGTGCGTCATAGAAGTGCTTTCATCAAGGGTGACCGACACGTGGCATCCACCGTAACGGGTCGCCATTAAGCTATCGGGTTCCGGTTTGGATTCGATAACCCGTTAACAGCCCAGACCAATGGCGGTTTTCCACATGTAAAATTCTCATTCACCGATGAACCACGTGTCGGCTCAGTGTTGGGACAGATGTCAACCTTCCACTACAAGAGATCGGGCCTACCATGACGAGCTCAAAAATGTCATGTAATAGCTGAAAACATCACAAATACTCGTGTGTGACGTTTTTTGAGCATCACCAACATCGTCATAGAATCCCCATCACAGATTATTCATAGTGACGCAACGCGCAAGAAAACGTCACACGATATGGGACCTTCGGTGACGAAGCTGTCATCACTAGATATTTGGTGGGCTAATGTGCACTGGATTTCCAAATGGGCCAAACCCAATAGTTCATTTCATTTTCTATTTTTGGATCTAATTTGTGGTGGTCCATTGCCAATTTGCAACCCAATAGTTGCTGATCGAGCCCATTCCTTTTTTATGGAGCATTTCCTGCTAGCCTTTTCAAGTATTATTTTATTTGTAATTTTTCCTCAAAGTTTCGTTTACATGGTCAGAAAACGCATTGTGGGCTTGTCGTCTTTTTAAGACCATCTTTCCATTGACCAATTTTCACATAGTATTACAAGCCAACTAGTTTCTATACGGTGTGCATATTACACATCACACTTACATGCTCAATCCAAAATAACCCAAGCTACATAATCATTGAATACAACATCTTTTTTTAATTTTGGAGGTCATCTATAGAAACTTTGTTGGTGTGACTCTTAGCTCCCACCTTCATCAAAAATAGAAACCTTTGTTGGACACCTCTTCTCGCGACTTCTTGAAGTCAACTAAAGTTGGTCAAATCCTCCTTTCTCCATATCAACTTCTGGAAAGATGACTTACGAATCAACCTATTAGAAACAAAGGCGTAAAGATAGCAGTATGAATGAGTTACAGAAAATGATCTACCATTGCAACAAAGAACAAAAAATGTTATTACTCGAAGCTCTAGGTTGGAATCTTAACAAAAAAAGACATGTTAGTACTTGTCCAATAAGTGATATGAAAAAATATGTATGTGTGAGCATAAAAGGTCATCTGAAATATTATATTGGAATAAACACCTATTAATAATCAGAACGTAAGCGGACTATTAGAATTAAGAAGACACACGTAAATAAGATCTCAACTCAAAGTTTCAAATCCCGAGAGGAACAAATTTGCATTTGTAGTAGTTACTCCTTCACAAATTAAAATGGCGCAAAACAAATATCAACAAAGCCTCGGAGGATGAAACATTCAATCAGCCTAGAACATTAAAGAAAGCATGAACATCTTCCACATAGCTTAGTTGTTGTCCTTGGCACACATTTGACTCGAAGTGTGATCAATAAGACACTTCCATCCGAAAATAAATTACTGACAATTACGCTATGGTCATAGGCCGAATAAAAAGCTTGTTTAGGATTTGATCTTTAGTTGTAGTATCTGCTTGCTTGGACAATAATGTTGACGGGACCCCGATTCCAAGTCACATCGATCTAGCCGGTAATACCTCATATCACTTTGCGGCCTCACGCACGGTATCCCCATGGGTGTCGCCTTACCCTGGCCCGGGACCGTTTGCGCCTTTTGGCTCACGTATATGATTGTGTCGCTAGCATCCATATGACAGAGAACCCGGGCCGACATGGCTAGTCGTGAACCCAAAGCGGCACTAACCTATGGGGACAGGCATACATGACTCACATCGAGCATGCCGGTCAGCAGCGTGTGAATCCGGGCTGTAGCACTGGGCTAACAGGACTCCGGGGAACCCGGGCTGTAGCAGGCTAGGCAGGACTCCGGATGTCACCGCATGACATTTCCCCGAAGGGACAGACACAGGAACGAAGTGAAACACATGCCGGCCAGTCAAGTGTCTTGAGCAGTAGTGCTGGGCTAGCAGGACTCCGGTGAACCGGGCTGTAGCGGACTACTATGGCTCAAGGAAGCACTAGGCTACATTTCCCCATAAGAGAGGCTGCCAAGGATAAACAACTAGATTGTCGGATCCCACACATAGCAATACACGTCACACGTACGCATAACATGCAAGTATGTGCTGTAAAACATGGCATCACAACATAACGCAACTCATATAGATAAAGGCCCAGAAGAGCCACATAGCATTAAATACAAACAGGGGTCACATGACCCATCATTCAGAGCATACAAGCAACAAGCGGAAGCATTACATGTCTGAGTACAGGCAACTACAAAAGAAAAAGGCTGAGAAGCCTGACTATCTACAAGACCCTCCCAAGGGCACAAGATCGTAGCTGAGGTGCAAGCTACTCGTTGAAGTCCAAGTAAACTAGTAAGACCGAAGTCTCCGCTGCAAAACATAAATAAAGCAACGTGAGTACAAAGGTACTCAACAAGACTTACATCAGATCCTATCATACATGCATTAGTATCAAGGAGGCAATGTGGGGTTCAGTTGCAGCAAGCCAGCTTTGACTCAGTGGCTAACCTGTACTACTACTGCTTGTAACTCTTTTGAGGTGGCGCACACGAGTCCACTAATCACCACATCAATACTCTACTATGGATTCATTCCCGTCTCCCTACGGGAGGCCATCCATAACACTCACACTTGTCTTGAGCATTTTAAAGTATCCACTTTAAGTTGTCTATGTACCACGTAAGCATCCAAGAAGTCCATAACCGAGGGCACGGCTATTCAAATAGATCATGATAACCCTGCAGGGGTGTACTTCCTCACACACGCTTTCGCCACTTACCGCCATGTACACGTCATGTATCTCGGCAACCTTCAAGCGGAAGCCTGGCGAGGGAGTCGGCCACGACCTGACTAACCACACAAGACTCTAGTCCAGGTTTATCGCCTATTCGGGTTCCATCCGCAAGGAGATCCGGCCGGGGTGTCGCTCACGGCCCCAAACGATGTGTGCAGGGTTCCCAAGCCCACCTCGCTGAATGGATCTACGCTTGGTACACCGTGCCACTTGTGCCTAGTCTGTCCCAAGCCCACCTGGCCGGGTGCCACTTGGTAGACTACTAACACTACCTACAAACACCAGAAACTATTTGCGACTCCTGGACAGAGATCAAGTTGGTTAATAAGTCGAGAGAGCTTGGAGCGCTCGGAACCCAATGTGTGGTAGTAGCTAGTCATTGGATAACATACACGGAACTCAGTGCTTAAGGACGGTTCTAGTGAGATAACCCACCATGTACTCCTACATGGCCTCTCACCGCTACCTTTACCAAATCGTGTTCACACGCTTAACTCTCAACATCAGAACATAGCGCTGTACTCCAATTCATTCCCAATGAATCAGACCTGACACACTCTAAGCAATAGCAAGCATGGCATGGTAGGAACACAACAATGGCTTCAATCAACTCCTACACATGCTAGAGGGTTTCAACTAGTTACTGTGGCAATGACAGGTCATGCAGAGGAATTGGTTCAACTACCGCAGCACAAAGTAGCAGTTGAATCGTTGTTGTCCTAATGCAATAAATGAGAGCAGGAGCGAGAGAGTAGGATTGTATAGGAATGAACAAGGGGGTTTTCTTGCCTGGTAGATCAAAAGGGGGGCACTGCTCCACTGACAGGTACTCTGGATCGGTCTCCGGAGCAGGACCTATCGAGAAGGAACGGTGTCGACAATCAAACACAAGCATATGCAACAATATGATGCATGATCATGGCATGAGTATGTGATGTTTGTTTGAGTTAATGCATCTAGCATTCATTTGTATGAAATCCATTTGAACCAAAGTTTCAAATGCAACTCCAAAATAAGCCTTTATAAATGACATTCATGTGTTTCCTCATATACAACATGTATAAGTTGGTTTGTCATGCATGAAAATGGTACAGATGGATAGATTGAATTTTTCTGATAATTTTTCATATATAAATTATTTCAATCTGAGCTACGGTTGAATTTCTATGAATTTTTGAAGTTTATAACATTTTCTGGAATTTCCTGATTTAATTTAAAACCAGAAAAGAAATAACCGCGTCAGCACCGTGTCATGCTTGCGTCAGCAAGTCAACAACGCTGACCAAGTCAAACCTGACGTGTAGGGTCCACACGTCAGTGACTCAGTTAGTTAATAGGGGGTTTAATTAGTCTAATTAGGATTAGTGGGCGCCGGGCCCATTGGTCAGCGACTAACTAGCTAACTAACCTAGGTTAATTAGTGTTAAACTAATACTAACTAAAATGTCAGGGGGTGGCCCACGCGTCAGTGACACCAGGGGGGAGGTCAAGCCCCGGTCAGCGGGTCAAAACCCACCGGCGACTCGACGCCGGCGAGGCCAGACGCGGCGGAGGGCGTCGGAAATCGCCTACAGGCGATGGTTTTGGGCGTGGGGAGGCTCTACGAAGAGCTGCTGCTCACGCCCAGCTGATGGAGCGGACGGCGAAAGCTGGGGTGGCCGGAGACGACCACGGCGAGGTCATCCGCGGCGGCCGGAGTTCGGACACGCGCGGGTTCAGTGCTATGGGGCTCGGGAAGGGGAGCCGTTGGTGGCTACGGGTTCGTGGAGGGACGCTGAGCGCGTTGACGTGCTCGCCCGCGAGCTGCAGCGCCTGAAACGACGGCGGCGACATGGCTGTGCGTCGGCGAGCTTCGGGCACGGCGGCACTAGCGTTTGAGGACGTGCGGGGCGACGAGGCAAGGGGGGATTTGTTCAATGGCTCACCACGGAGCTGCAAGGATGGTAAGCGGGCTCGGGACGCGCTGATGGCGGCGAGCGGCAACAGAGATCCACGGCGGCCAGAGGTGAAGAAGGCGACAGCGACGGCTCCACGGGGCGTCCGGCGATGCACGGCTTGGCGGAGAGGTTGCAGACGAGGTGGCGGAGCTTTTGGGCACGACGGAGGGGCGAGGGGACGGCGGGGGCAGCGAACGGCGGCGACGGCAACGTTCGGGCAGCAGCGGGGAAGAGAGTAGAGGAGGAGAGGGGCGACCAGAGGGGAGGGGAGTGGACGAGGGGGGGTCGGGGGGTGCGTGGCAATGCCTAGGCGCGAGGAGAAGGAGCCAGGCAGGCAGCTGCGTGCCGGCATGCACGGCGTCGGGCACCGCTTCCCCTCTGCCTACTGGCAAGAGGAGGAAGACGGCTCTGCCCCTAGTGGGCTGGGCCAGAGCAGGAACGAGTCGGCCAGAGGCGCCAGGTAAGTATCTCCCTCTCTTTGGTTTTCTATTTATTAATGTTTTCTATTTTCTGCAATTTGTTTGGACTTAGTAATAATACTAATCCATTTTATTTAATTCTGTCAAATTTTGCAGGGACCTAAGGAACTAATCCAAAGCCCCTCACCAAAATTCAGAATTTTTGGACATATATTATATATATAGCAAATATATATCCAAAGCAAATAATTACTGGATTAATTCCAAATGCCCAAAATAAATACTTATGAGCTCCTGAAAATATTTGTTTGAATTTTACCTCTAACCAATATTTTCAGAGAACTACATGAACATTTTCTTGGACCTTTTTGGAGCAATTTTTATCTGGGTTATTTCCAGAAATGATTTTGAGGGTTTCACAAATCCCCATTTCAAATTTAAAGGTAATTTAAACATGGTGCACAATTGACTAGCTAGTCTAGGTCATACCAGAACTAGGGATGTGACAACTCGCCCCCACTCGAAAGAATCTCGTCCCGAGATTCAGGAGTCGGCGGAAAGAATGTGGGGTACTCAAGTCGAAGATGATCTTCACGCTCCCAAGTAGCTTCTCTCTCGGAATGATGAGACCACTAAACCTTGAGAAACTTGATGTTATGACGTCGGGTGACACGCTCTGCTTGATCAAGAATGCAAACAGGGTACTCTCGATAAGTGAGGTTATCTTGGAGATCAAGCGTTCCGTGGTCCACTTCACGGATGGGATCCGAGAAGCAACGCCTGAGTTGAGAGACGTGGAAGACATCATGTACCCGAGAAAGATGTGGGGGTAGTTCCAACTGGTAGGCAACCTCTCCTCGTTTAGCGAGAATGCGAAAAGGACCAATGTAACAAGGAGCCAACTTGCCCTTGATACCGAAACGATGGGTACCCTTCAAAGGGGTAACCCGAAGGTAAGCCTTGTCACCAGCTTCATAAGCCACTTCCTTATGACTACGGTCATACTGGCTCTTTTGACGAGATTGGGCTGTTTTCAAATTCTCACGAATGATGCGAACTTGCTCTTCTGCCTCCTGGATCATGTCCGGTCCAAAGAATCGTCTTTCATCGGCTTCTGACCAGTTCAAAGGTGTTCAACATCTTCGTCCATACGGAACCTCAAAAGGAGCTTTCTTGAGGCTGGATTGGTAGCTGTTGTTATAAGCAAACTCGGCAAAGGGAAGACACTTCTCCCAATCCATACCGAATGAGATAACACAAGCTCTAAGCATGTCTTCAAGAATTTGGTTGACCCTTTCCACCTGACCACTTGATTGAGGGTGGAAAGCGGTACTGAAGGAAAGATGGGTGCCCATGGCAGTTTGGAAACTCTCCCAGAAATGAGAAGTGAAAAGACTACCACGGTCTGAATTGATCTCTAGTGGGACACCATGAAGTGACACTATTCGAGAAATATATAAGTCAGCGAGCTGACTAGCGGTGATACTCTCTCGAACAGGTAGGAAGTGAGCCACTTTGGAAAGACGATCAATGACTATGAAGATATCATTATTCCCTTTCTTGGTCCTAGGAAAACCGGTGATGAAGTCCATACCAACTTTATCCCATTTCCACTCAGGAATAGCTAAAGGTTGAAGGGTGCCAGCAGGCCTTTGATGCTCTGCCTTAACGCGACGACAAACGTCGCAGTTAGCAATAAATGAAGCAATTTCTCTCTTCATCCTAGTCCACCAGAACCTCTGGTGTAGGTCCTGATACATCTTAGTACTACCGGGATGAATTGTGAGAGGAGATTCATGGGCCTCCTTAAGAATCAGTTGTCGCAGATGTTGATTCTTGGGAACCACCAAGCGATTCTGAAAGAAAACAACACCTCGATCATCTAAGGAGAAACTGCCACCAACTCCCTTGTCAATGTTTCTCTTGATCCGGGAAATTCCCGTATCCTGCTTCTGAGCAGAGATGATCTGATCCACAAGAGCAGGTTTCGCCACCAAGGTAGAAAGGAATCCGTGAGGAGCAATGTGAAGGTTGATCTTACATAACTCCTCATGGAGAAGTGGTTGGCCCTGTTGCAACATGAGATTGTTGCAATAGGACTTACGACTTAGTGCATCAACCATGACATTGCCCTTACCTGGGGTGTAGGTAATCCCTAAGTCGTAATCTGAGATCAACCCCAACCAACGTCTTTGCCTAAGGTTCAGATCTGGTTGGGTGAAGATATACTTGATACTCTGGTGATCGGTGTAAATCTCGAACGCTTACCAAGAAGGTAACGTTGCTAGGTCTTAAGTGCATAGACTACGGCTGCAAGCTCTAGATCATGTGTAGGATAATTCTCCTCATGTGGATGCAACTGTCGAGATGCATAGGCAATCACATGGCGATCTTGCATAAGAATGCAACCTAGTCCCTGTCCTGAGGCGTCACAGTAGATAACAAAGTCTTTAGTGAAATCCGGTGGCACAAGTATGGGAGCAGAAGTCAAGCGTATTTTCAGTTCCTGAAAACTGTGCTCACACTGTGGGGACCACTCAAACTTTTTATCTTTCTTGAGAAGTTCCGTGAGAGGTTTGGCCACTTTGGAGAAGTTCTCAACGAAGCGACGACAATAACTGGCTAGACCAAGGAAACTCCTAACTTGCTTAACTGTTTCAGGCGGAGTCCAATCAAGAACGGCCTAAACTCTCTCGGGATTGACAGCAATGCCCTTACCAGAGATTACGTGGTCGAGATAGGTCACTTCTGGTAACCAAAATTCACACTTGGGGAACTTGGCATAAAGGCGGTGCTCTCTGAGTTTTTCTAACACAAGTCTAAGATGTTCGGCATGCTCTTCCTCGTTCTTCGAGTATATAAGGATATCATCGAGGTAAACCACGACGAACTTATCTAAGTACTCCATGAAGATCGAGTTCATCAAGCGGGAGAATGTAGCTGGAGCATTGGTTAGACCGAAGGACATGACGGTGTACTCATACCGGCCATAACGAGTGACAAAAGCCGTCTTAGGAATGTACCCATTTATTATCTTGATTTGGTGATAGCCTAACCTCAAATCCATCTTGGAAAAGACTGAGGATCCAGTGAGCTGATCATACAGGTCGTTGATCCTGGGGAGCGGATACTTATTCTTTATCGTGACCAAATTAATGGGACGATAATCTACAACCATTCGGTCCGTACCATCCTTCTTCTTAACGAAGAGGACGTGGCAAGCCCAAGGAGAAGAACTAGGACAGATGAAACCCTTTTGCAAGGACTCATCAAGTTGTTTCTTAAGCTCGGCTAGCTCTAAGGGTGCCATCTTGTAAGGTCTCCTAGAGATTGGAGCGGTTCCTGGGATAAGATCTATGACAAACTCTACATCTCTGTCAGGTGGAATACCTGGCAGTTCCTCAAGAAAGACATCCGGAAAGTCACGGACTACCGGGATATCTTCAAGGTCAGGAAGAGGGTTGGCATTAAGAGAATAGAGTTGGCGCTTTGCAACTCTAGTGGAAATAGTGACTATCTTGCCAGATGGGTGTGTGAGCTGAATAGACCTGGTGTAACAATCAATCTTGGCATAATGAACTTTCATCCAGTCCATACCCAAGATGATGTTAATATCTGAAGACTTAAGAGATATTAAGGAAGCTAGGAATACAAGTCTGTCAACATGTATTTCATTGCCATAACTTATCCTAGAGGTTTGCCATTTGGATCCAGGAGTTTGAATGAGTAGTGGGGAGGGCATATCACAAAATGACATGTCGTGCAAGTGGGCATAACTTTCAGAAATGAAGGAGTGAGATGCTCCAGTATCGAATAGAACCGAAGCTGGATGACAGTTGATAAGGAGTGTACCAAGAACGACATCTGGATCATCATGAGCGTCTTTAGCTGAGACGTGATGCACACGTCCAAGTTCAGTGGGAGCTGACTTGGCACTGATCATCTGGTGTGATAGCTTACTACCACGGCCAACAGACTTCTCAGGCTGGGGTGGAGCAACACGGGTCTGAGTGCAAATATGGGCAATGTGGCCTGTCTCTCCGCACTTGTAACAAATCTTGGAGGTAGGACATGGACCCGCATTGACAAGTGGTCTACCAATAGGCATGGGTGTAGCATACGGTCGAACTGGGTGAGGTGCCACACAAGAAGGCCTTGGTGTATAACCGGGTGTAAGAGCAGAGTTCGGAACCCAAATCCGGCGCTTCTGAGAACTAGAACCGGAGGAAGAACCCAAATCACGGGTGTGCTTACGAGACTCCTCGTAAGTGAGTTGAGCTGTCTCTGCATTAATGGCCTTGTTCACAAGGGCCTGGAATGTATTGCAATGATGCAAGTGAAGATCACGACGTAACTTGGGGTTGAGACCCTTCTAGAACCTAGCCTGCTTCTTGGCATCTGTGGACACCTCTTCTGTAGCATAGCGGGCAAGGTTCTCAAACTCTCTACTGTAAGCATCAACAACCATCTTACTCTGGGTGAAACTACAGAACTCTTCTCTCTTGCGGTCAATGAGAGCCTGAGGAATGTCATGCTCGCAAAAAGCCTCAGTGAAATCTCTCCAGGTGGTTATCTGGCCAGCTGTAAGCATAGTCTCATAGTTTTGCCACCAAAGACTAGCAGGACCTTCCAAGTGATATGTAGCATAGGTGACCTTGTTACCTTCAGCTACGCTCGCGGAACGCAGCTTGTGTGTGATACTATGGAGCCAGTCATATGCATCCAGTGGTTCAATGGAATGATGGAATGTAGGTGGTTTCAGACCAATGAAATCATAGATGGTCGCCGACTCTTTGCACTAGGGTGAGGTGTTCTCCTCGATACGTGCTAACAAGCAGTTGGTCTCATGCTTGTTCATCTCAACCTCTAACATGAACTTTGCCAACGAAGACTGATTGGGAGGATCCTCATCCCTACCATCTCCGTGGTTCCGGCTATGAGCAACAAAACTTCGATTAACCGGCAACATCCTGAAGAACGAAACCAAGGAAAACAAGGATGGATTCAGCACCAACTATAGGATGTAGAAGGTAGCACAAGAATTTAGTATCTCTCAAACTCCTAGGACAATTCCGGCAGAATAACGGCAGTAAAATGCTCAAAATGAGACATTCTGCAAAAGACAGGGTAGCACCATACTCAACATCATCACTTAAGGTTCTGAGATATTACTAAACAGACTACACCGAAAGTACTTGAACTGGGATAAGACTCTGATCAACAAATCCTAAGAGACTACGGAGTAGTAACACGTGATCCTGATAGACGGAAGAGGAAGCCTAGTTCCTTAACCCCGTAGGAAAGATAGAATGACTCAGATCAGAAGGGCATGAGGTATAATGAGTAAAAAGAGCCTTACGTTCCCTTCCACAATCAATTCCCTTACATAACTAAAGAATTTCTAGACTCAACTTCGACCAGGTTGGCTTGAAAATCCTACAGGCAGTCAGGCTCTGATACCAAAGCTGCCGGGACACCGATTCCAAGTCACATTGATCTATCCGGTAACACCTCATATCACTTTGCGGCCTCACGCACGGTATCCCCACGGGTGTCGCCTTACCCTGGCCCGGGACCGTTTGCGCCTTTTGGCTCACGTATATGATTGTGTCGCTAGCATCCATATGACAGAGAACCCGGGCCGACATGGCTAGTCGTGAACCCAAAGCGGCACTAACCTATGGGGACAGGCATACATGACTCACATCGAGCATGCCGGTCAGCAGCGTGTGAATCCGGGCTGTAGCACTGGGCTAATAGGACTCCGGGGAACCCGGGCTGTAGCAGGCTAGGAAGGACTCCGGATGTCACCGCATGACATCTCCCCGAAGGGACAGACATAGGAACGAAGTGAAACACATGCCGACCAGTCAAGTGTCCTGAGCAGTAGTGCTGGGCTAGCAGGACTCCAGTGAACCGGGCTGTAGCGGACTACTATGGCTCAAGGAAGCACTACGCTACATTTCCCCATAAGAGAGGCTGCCAAGGATAAACAACTAGATTGTCGGATCCCACACATAGCAATACACGTCACACGTACGCATAACATGCAAGTATGTGTTGTACAACATGGCATCACAACATAACACAACTCATATAGATAAAGGCCCAGAAGAGCCACATAGCATTAAATACAAACAGGGGTCACATGACCCATCATTCAGAGCATACAAGCAACAAGCGGAAGCATTACATGTCTGAGTACAGACAACTACAAAAGAAAAAGGCTGAGAAGCCTGACTATCTACAAGACCCTCCCAAGGGCACAAGATCGTAGCTGAGGTGCAAGTTACTCATCGAAGTCCAAGTAAACTAGTAAGACCGAAGTCTCCACTGCAAAACATAAATAAAGCAACGTGAGTACAAAGGTACTCAGCAAGACTTATATCAGATCCTATCATACATGCAATAGTATCAAGGAGGAAATGTGGGGTTCAGTTGCAGCAAGCCAGCTTTGACTCAGTGGCTAACCTGTACTACGACTGCTGGTAACTCTTTTGAGGTGGCGCACACGAGTCCACTAATCACCACATCAATACTCTACTATGGATTCATTCCCGTCTCCCTACGGGAGGCCATCCATACCACTCACACTTGTGTTGAGCATTTTAAAGTATCCACTTTAAGTTGTCTATGTACCACGTAAGCATCCAAGAAATCCATAACCGAGGACACGGCTATTCGAATAGATCATGATAACCCTGCAGGGGTGTACTTCCTCACACACGCTTTCGCCACTTACCACCATGTACACGTCATGTATCTCGGCAACCTTCAAGCGGAAGCCTGGCGAGGGAGTCGACCACGACCTGACTAACCACACAAGACTCTAGTCCAGGTTTATCGCCTACTCGGGTTCCATCCGCAAGGAGATCCGGCCGGGGTGTCGCTCACGGCCCCAAACGATGTGTGCAGGGTTCCCAAGCCCACCTCGCCGAATGGATCTACGCTTGGTACACCGTGCCACTTGTGCCTAGTCTGTCCCAAGCCCACCTGGCCGGGTGCCACTTGGTAGACTACTAACACTACCTACAAAACACCACAAACTATTTGTGACTCCTAGACAGAGATCAAGTTGGTTAATAAGTCGAGAGAGCTTGGAGCGCCCGGAGCCCAATGTGTGGTAGTAGCTAGTCATTGGACAACATATACAGAACTCAGTACTTAAGGACGGTTCCAGTGAGACAACCCACCATGTACTCCTACATGGCCTCTCACCGCTACCTTTACCAAATCGTGTTCACACGCTTAACTCTCAACATCAGAACATAGCGCTGTACTCCAATTCATTCCCAATGAATCAGACCTGACACACTCTAAGCAATAGCAAGCATGTCATGGTAGGAACACAACAATGGCTTCAATCAACTCCTACACATGCTAGAGGGTTTCAACTAGTTACTGTGGCAATGACAGGTCATGCAGAGGAATTGGTTCAACTACCGCAGCACAAAGTAGCAGTTGAATCGTTGTTGTCCTAATGCAATAAATGAGAGCAGGAGCAAGAGAGTAGGATTGTATAGGAATGAACAAGGGGGTTTGCTTTCCTTGTAGATCAACAGGGGGGCACTGCTCCACTGACAGGTACTCTGGATCGGTCTTCGGAGCAGGACCTATCGAGAAGGAACGGTGTCGACAATCAAACACAAGCATATGCAACAATATGATGCATGATCATGGCATGAGTATGTGATGTTTGTTTGAGTTAATGCATCTAGCATTCATTTGCATGAAATCCATTTGAACCAAAGTTTCAAATGCAACTCCAAAATAAGCCTTTATAAATGACATTCATGTGTTTCCTCATATACAGCATGTATAAGTTGGTTTGTCATGCATGAAAATGGTACAGATGGATAGATTGAATTTTTCTGATAATTTTCATATATAAATTATTTCAATCTGAGCTACGGTTGAATTTCTATGAATTTTTGAAGTTTATAACATTTTTTGGAATTTCCTGATTTAATTTAAAACCAGAAAAGAAATAACTGCGTCAGCACCGCGTCATGCTTGCATCAGCAAGTCAACAATGCTGACCAAGTCAAACCTGACATGTGGGGTCCACATGTCAGTGACTCAGTTAGTTAACAGGGGGTTTAATTAGTCTAATTAGGATTAGTGGCCGCCGGGCCCACTGGTCAGTGACTAACTAGCTAACTAACCTAGGTTAATTAGTGTTAAACTAATACTAACTAAAATGTTAGGGGGTGGCCCACGCGTCAGTGACACCAGGGGGAGGTCAAACGCTGGTCAGCGGGTCAAAACCCGCCGGCGACTCGACGCCGGCGAGGCCAGACGCGGTGGAGGGCGTCGAAAATCGCCTACATGCGATGGTTTTGGGCGTGGGGAGGCTCTACGAAGAGCTGCTGCTCGCACGCAGCTGATGGAGCGGACGGCGGAAGCTGGGGTGGCCGGAGACGACCGCGGCGAGGTCATCCGCGGCGGCCGGAGTTCGGACACGCGCGAGTTCAGTGCTACGGGGCTCGAGAAGGGGAGCCGTTGGTGGCTACGGGTTCGTGGAGGGACGCTGAGCGCGTTGACGTGCTCGCCCGCGAGCTACAACGCCTGAAACGACGGCGGCGACATGGCTGTGCGGCGGCGAGCTTCGGGCACGGCGGCGCTAGCATTTGAGGACGTGCAGGGCGACGAGGCAAGGGGGATCAGTTCAATGGCTCACCACGGAGCTGCAGGGATGGTAAGTGGGCTCGGGGACGCGCTGATAGCGGCGAGCGGCGACGGAGATCCACGACGGCCGGAGGTGAAGAAGGCGACAGCGACGGCTCCACGGGGCGTCCGGCGATGCACGGCTTGGCGGAGAGGTTGCGGACGAGGTGGCGGAGCTTTTGGGCATGACGGAGGGGCGAGGGGACGGCGGGGAGTACGAGGGCAGCGAACGGCAGCGACAGCAGCGTTCGGGAAGCAGCGGGGAAGAGAGCAAAGGAGGAGAGGGGCGACCAGAGGGAAGGGGAGTGGACGAGGGGGTCGGGGGGTGCGTGGCAACGCCTAGGCGCGAGGAGAAGGATCCAGACAGGCAGCTGTGTGCCGGCGTGCACGGCGTCGGGCACCGCTTCCCCTCTGCCTACTGGCAAGAGGAGGAAGACGGCTGTGCCCCTGGTGGGCTGGGCCAGAACATGAACGGGCCGGCCAGAGGCGCCAGGTAAGTATCTCCCTCTCTCTGGTTTCTATTTATTAATGTTTTCTATTTTCTGCAATTTCTTTGGACTTAGTAATAATACTAATCCATTTTATTTAATTCTGTCAAATTTTGTAGGGACCTAAGGAACTAATCCAAAGCCCCTGACCGAAATTCAGAATTTTTGGACATATATTATATATATATAGAAAATATATATCCGACGCATATAATTACTGGATTAATTCCAAATGCCCAAAATAAATACTTATGAGCTCCTGAAAATATTTGTTTGAATTTTACCTCTGACCAATATTTTCAGAGAACTACATGAACATTTTCTTGGACCTTTTTGGAGCAATTTTTATCTGGGTTATTTCCAGAAATGATTCCGAGGGTTTCACAAATCCCCATTTCAAATTTAAAGGGAATTTAAACATGATGCACAATTGACTAGCTGGTCTAGGTCATACCAGAACTAGGGATGTGACAAATGTGCATTAGCCAGTATCACTTATGATTACCACAAACGAGTTCAATGAATTAGTTCTCCATTAGTAATTTTCCAAAATCATGTCAAATCTCTCATAAAACTCCCACTGCACTACAAAAACAATTCACTTGCAAATCTATTCGCAGTCCCTCAAACAGAGTTGTCGCGAGTTCATAACTACAAATTAACATAACAAAAATGGTGGAGCATCAACATAAAGAAAATATTTTACTGCAGCTACTACTTAATTACTAACCCATTTCACATGTACGATCTTGGTTCTCATAATAATTTCTCTTAAACCCGAATCATACAATTTAGTTTACAAATTTCAACTTAAGTGACAAGTAAAAACTAACTTTCATACTATTTGACCTAGCAAATACTTTGGGAGTGATATACAAGCATCTCACAGTTGACCAATAAGAACTCACTAACAGGGAGGAATAGAACAAAACTAATATCGGAACCAATCCCGACATGTAAGCAGTTCATCTAAACTGAGAGCAGAGAGTTGGGCATTGTACACATGTTAACTCAGGTTGGTGGTCGAGCTTGACAGTCCTCCCGGAGAACTCCGGCATGCTCCTTTGGTCTGTGCTCTATGTCAATCTGATGGAAAAAATCAAGAAGCGGAAAAAGAGAGAGTCAACAAGATGTACTACAAGTGCTGAAGGTCGGACGACTACGGCCCAAGTCATTAGTTAATCAAAAAAATCAATCATACACTATGGCGGTAGTCCCTTACGAAGGTGGTGAGGTGGGTGTCGTAGGCTAACCCAAGGTTCCGCACAAGGAAGCCATAGCTTGTACCACATCACCATGACTCATCCTCACCATCATTTGCTCCGATGGAATTGAGAAGTGTATGGACGAGTGGCACCACAGAGTGAGAATCCAGTCCCTACAATCACACGAGAGGGATCAGAGGATGCACGCATGCAGGCACTCACATTAAGAAAGCACGTCACGCACAAAAGCAGGCCCGCCACCGCGCTCTAGACTGGTCCGGCCGCTGCGCACCACGGAGGGCCCTGACGCCACTAGCAACTTCCGCAGCAGGGCGCCCTCAAGGAATCCTAAGGGAGAGGGAGGAGAGAGAAGCTACTCCTGCAGCCGTCGTCACGCTTGGTAGCGTCCGATCTACCGCCGCCGCCACATGAGCGAAAGAAAACAAGATCAGATAGATAGGGTTTCCCTCCGGTAAGGAAAGGTGGTGGAGGGAAAAAATCGCTGCTTATATACGTGGTTGAGCTGGCTTGAGCCCACGTAGAAAAAATTAAAGAAAGGGTGTTTGCTGGGCTTGACGGGCTATGGTTGAAGGAAATATTGTTGGGAAACGTAGTAATTTCAAAAAATTTCCTACGCACACGCAAGATCATGGTGATGCATAGCAACGAGAGGGGGAGAGTGTGATCTACGTACCCTTGTAGATCGACAACGGAGGCGTTAACTTGGTTGATGTAGTCGTACGTCTCCACGGCCCGACCGATCAAGCACCGAAACTACGGCACCTCCGAGTTCTAGCACACGTTCAGCTCGATGACGATCCCAGGACTCCCATCCAGCAAAGTGTCGGGGAAGAGTTCCGTCAGCACGACGGCGTGGTGACGATCTTGATGTACTACTGTCGCAGGGCTTCGCCTAAGCACCGCTACAATATGATCGAGGTGGAATATGGTGGCAGGGGGCACCGCACACGGCTAAGAATAAGACCACGTGGATCAACTTGTTTTCATGGGGTGCCCCTTGCCTCAGTATATAAAGGATGGAGGAGGAGGAGGCCGGCCAAGGCTAGGTGCGGCCAGGATGTGGAGTCCTACTAGGACTCCAAGATCCTAGTAGGAGTCCACCAAGAGGGGAGGAAGGGAGAAGGAAGTGGAGGAGAAGGAGAGGTGGCCGGCCCCCTTTTCCCTAGTCCAATTCGGACTAGAGGGGAGGGGGCGCAGCAGCCCCTTGGCCCTTTCTCCTCTTCCCACTAAAGCCCATCAAGGCCCATTGCTTCTCCCGTAACTACCCGGTACTCCGAAAAATACCCGAATCACTCGGAACCTTCTCCGATGTCCGAATATAGTCGTCCAATATATCAATCTTTACGTCTCGCGACATTCGAGACTCCTCGTCATGTCCCCGATCTCATCCGGGACTCCGAACTCCTTCCGTACATCAACTGCATAAACTCATAATATAACTGTCATCGAAACTTAAGCGTGCGGACCCTACGGGTTTGAGAAACAATGTAGACATGACCGAGACACATCTCGGTCAATAAACCAATGCGGGACCTGGATGCCCATATTGGGTCCTACATATTCTACGGAAGATCTTTATCGGTCAGACCGCATAACAACATACGTTGTTCCCTTTGTCATCGGTATGTTACTTGCCCGAGATTCGGATCGTCGGTATCCAATACCTAGTTCAATCTCGTTACCGGCAAGTCTCTTTACTCATTCCGGTAATACATCATCTCACAACTAACATATTAGTTGTAATGCTTGCAAGGCTTATGTGATGTGCATTACCGAGAGGGCCCAGAGATACCTCTCCGACAATCGGAGTGACAAATCCTAATCTCGAAATACGCCAACCCAACATCTACCTTTGGAGACACCTGTAATGCTCCTTTATAATCACCCAGTTACGTTGTGACGTTTGGTAGCACCCAAAGTGTTCCTCCGGTAAACGGGAGTTGCATAATCTCATAGTCATAGGAACATGTATAAGTCATGAAGAAAGCAATAGCAACATACTAAACGATCGGGTGCTAAGCTAATGGAATGGGTCATGTCAATTAGATCATTCAACTAATGATGTGATCCCATTAATCAAATAATAACTACTTTGTCTATGGTTAGGAAACATAACCATCTTTGATTAATGAGCTAGTCAAGTAGAGGCATACTAGTGACACTCTGTTTGTCTATGTATTCACACATGTATTATGTTTCCGGTTAATACAATTCTAGCATGAATAATAAACATTTATCATTAAATAAGGAAATAAATAATAACTTTATTATTGCCTCTAGGGCATATTTCCTTAAGTCTCCCACTTGCACTAGAGTCAATAATCTAGTTCACATCGCCATGTGATTTAACAGCAATAGTTCACATCACCATGTGATTAACAACCATAGTTCACATCGATATGTGATCAACACCCAAAGGGTTTACTAGAGTCACTAATCTAGTTCACATCGCTATGTGATTAACACCCAAAGAGTACTAAGGTGTGATCATGTTTTGCTTGTCAGATAATTTTAGTCAACGGGTCTGACACATTCAGATCCGTAAGTATTTTGCGAATTTCTATGTTAACAATGCTCTGCACGGAGCTACTCTAGCTTATTTCTCCCACTTTCAATATGTATCTAGATCGAGACTTAGAGTCATCCATATCTGTGTCAGAACTTGCATCGACGTAACTTTTTACGACGAACCTTTTTGTCACCTCCATAATTGAGAAATATTTCCTTATTCCACTAAGGATAATTTTGACCGCTGTCCAGTGATCTACTCTTAGATCACTATTGTACTCCCTTGCTTAACACAGTGTAGGGTATACAATAGATCTGGTACACAGCATGGCATACTTTATAGAACCTATGGTTGAGGCATATGGAATGAATTTCATTCTATTTCTATCTTCTGCCGTGGTCAGGCTTTGAGTCTTACTCAAATTCACACCTTGTAACACAGGCAAGAAACTTTTTCTTTGACTGTTCCATTTTGAACTACTTCAAAATCTTGTCAAGGTATGTACTCATTGAAAAACTTATCGAACGTCTTGATCTATCTCTATAGATCTTGATACTCAATATGTAAGCAGCTTTACTGAGGTCTTTCTTTGAAAAACTCCTTTCAAACACTCCTTTATGCTTTGCAGAATAATTCTACATTATTTCCGATCAACAATATGTCATACACATATACTTATCATAAATGATGTAGTGCTCCCACTCACTTTCTTGTAAATACAGGCTTCACCGCAAGTCTGTATAAAACTATATGCTTTGATCAAGTTATCAAAGCGTATATTCCAACTCCGAGATTCTTGCACCAGTCCATAGATGGATCGCTGGAGCTTGCATATTTAGTTAACACCTTTAGGATCAACAAAACCTTCTAGTTGCATCGTATACAACTCTTCTTTAGTAAATCCATTAAGGAATGCAGTTTTGTTTATCCATTTGCCAGATTTCATAAAATGCGGCAATTGCTAACATGATTCGGACAGACTTAAGCATAGATACGAGTGAGAAAATCTCATCGTAGTCAACACCTTGAACTTTTCGAAAACCTTTTGCGACAATTCTAGCTTTGTAGATAGTAACACTACTATCAGCATCCGTCTTCCTCTTGAAGATCCATTTATTTTCTATTGCTTGCCGATCATCGGGCAAGTCAACCAAAGTCCATACTTTGTTCTCATACATGGATCCCATCTCAGATTTCATGGCCTCAAGCCATTTTGCGGAATCTGGGCTCATCATCGCTTCCTCATAGTTCGCAAGTTCGTCATGGTCAAGTAACATGACCTCCAGAATAGGATTACCGTACCACTCTGGTGCAGATCTCACTCTGGTTTACCTACGATATTTGATAGTAACTTGATCTGAAGTTACATGATCATCATCATTAGCTTCCTCACTAATTGGTGTAGTAGTCACAGGAACAGATTTCTGTGATGAACTACTTTCCAATAAGGGAGCAGGTACAGTTACCTCATCAAGTTCTCTACTTTCCTCCCACTCACTTCTTTCGAGAGAAACTCCTTCTCTAGAAAAACTCCGAATTTAGCAACAAAAGTCTTGCCTTCAGATTTGTAATAGAAGGTGTACCCAACAGTCTCCTTTGGGTATCCTATGAAGACATATTTCTCTGATTTGGGTTTGAGCTTATTAGGATGAAACTTTTTCATATAAGCATCACAACCCCAAACTTTAAGAAACGACAGCTTAGGTTTCTTGCCAAACCATAGTTCAGATTGTGTCGTCTCAACATACTTAGATGGTGCCCTATTTAATGTGAATGCAGCTGTCTCTAATGCATAACCCCAAAACGATAGTGGTAGATCGGTAAGAGACATCATAGATCGCACTATATCTAATAAAGTATGGTTATGACGTTCGGACACACCATTACACTGGTGTTCCAGGTGGCGTGAGTAGTGAAACTATTTCACATTGTTTTAATTGAAGGCCAAACTCATAACTCAAATATTTTACCTCTGCGATCATATCGTAGAAACTTTTATTTTCTTGTCACGATGATTTTCCACTTCACTCTGAAATTCTTTGAACTGTTCAAATGTTTTAGACTTATGTTTCATCAAGTAGATATACCCATATCTGCTCAAATCATCTGTGAAGTTCAGAAAATAACGATGCTTGCCGTGAGCCTTAACACTCATCGGACCGCATACATCAGTATGTATTATTTCCAATAAGTCAGTTGCTCCCTCCGGAGAACGGAGTCTTAGTCATCTTGCCCATGAGGCATGGTTCGCAAGCATCAAGTGATTCATAATCAAGTGATTCCAAAATCCCATCAGCATGGAGTTTCTTCATGCGCTTTACACCAATATGACCTAAACGGCAGTGCTACAAATAAGTTGCACTATCATTATTAACTTTGCATTTTTGGTTTCAATATTATGATTATGTGTATCTCTACGATCGAGATCCAACGAACTATTTTCATTGGGTGTGTAACCATATAAGGTTTTATTCATGTAAACAGAACAACAATTTATTCTCTTACTTAAATGAATAACCATATTACAATAAACATGATCAAATCATATTCATGCTCAACGCAAACACCAAATAACACTTATACAGGTTCAACACTAATCCCGAAAGTATAGGGAGTGTGCGATGATGATCATATCAATCTTGGAACCACTTCTAACACACATCGTCACTTCACCCTTAACTAGTCTCTGTTTATTCTGCAACTCCCGTTTCGAGTTACTAATCTTAGCAACTGAACTAGTATCAAATACTGAGGGGTTGCTATAAACACTAGTAAAGTACACATCAATAACATGTATATCAAATATACTTATGTTCACTTTGCCATCCTTCTTATCTGCCAATCACTTGGGGTAGTTCCGCTTCCAGTGACCAGTCCCTTTGCAGTATAAACACTTAGTCTCAAGCTTAGGATCAGACTTGGGCTTCTTCACTTGAGCAGCAACTTGCTTGCTGTTCTTCTTGAAGTTCCCCTTCTTCCCTCTGCCCTTTTCTTGAAACTAGTGGTCTTGTCTACCATCAACACTTGATGTTTTTCTCAATTTCTACCTTCGTCAATCTCCGCATTATGAAGAGCTTGGGAATCGTTTCCGTTATCCCTTGCATATCATAGTTCATCACAAAGTTCTACTAACTTGGTGATGGTGACTAGAGAATTCTGTCAATCACTTTCTTATCTGGAAGATTAACTCCCACTTGATTCAAGTGATTGTAGTACCTAGACAATCTGAGCACATGCTCACTAGTTGAGCGATTCTCCTCCATCTTTTGGCTATAGAACTTGTTGGAGACTTCATATCTCTCAACTCGGGTATTTGCTTGAAATATTAACTTCAACTCCTGGAACATCTCATATGGTCCATGACGTTCAAAACGTCTTTGAAGTCCCGATTCTAAGCCGTTAAGCATGGTGCACTAAACTATCAAGTAGTCATCATATTGAGCTAGCCAAACGTTCATAACGTCTGCATCTGCTCCTGTAATAGGTCTGTCACCTAGCGGTGCATAAAGGACATAATTCTTCTGTGCAGCAATTATGATAAACCTCAGATCACGGATCCAATCCGCATCATTGCTACTAACATCTTTCAACACAATTTTTCTCTAGGAACATCTCAAAATAAACATATGAAAGCAACAACGCGAGCTATTGATCGACAACATAATTTGCAAAATACTACCAGGACTAAGTTCATGATTAAATTTAAGTTCAATTAATCAAATTACTTAAAGAACTCCCACTCAGATAGACATCCCTCTAATCCTCTAAGTGATCACGTGATCCAAATCAACTAAACCATAACCGATCATCATGTGAAACGGAGTAGTTTTCAATGGTGAACATCGTTATGTTGATCATATCTACTATATGATTCACGCTCGACCTTTCGGTCTCCGTGTTCCGAGGCCATATCTGCATATGCTAGGCTCGTCAAGTTTAACCCGAGTATTCTGCGTGTGCAAAACTGGCTTGCACCCGTTGTAGATGGACGTAGAGCTTATCACACCCGATCATCACGTGGTGTCTGGGCACGATGAACTTTGGCAACGGTGCATACTCAGGGAGAACACTTCTTGATAATTAGTGAGAGATCATCTTATAATGCTACCGTCAATCAAAGAAAAAATAAGATGTATAAAAGATAAACATCATATGCAATCAAAATATGTGACATGATATGGCCATCATCATCTTGCTTCTTTGATCTCCATCTCCAAAGTACTGTCATGATCTATATCGTCACCGGCATGACACCATGATCTCCATCATCTTGATCTATATCAATGTGTCGTCACGTGGTCGTCTCGCCAACAATTGCTCTTGCAACTATTGCTATCGCATAGCGATAAAGTAAAGCAATTATTTGGCGCTTGCATCTTATGCAATAAAGAGACAACCATAAGGCTTTTGCCAGTTGCCGATAACTTTAACAAAATATGATCATCTCATACAACAACTTATATCTCATCACGTTTTGACCATATCACATCACATGCCCTGCAAAAACAAGTTAGACGTCCTCTACTTTGTTGTTGTAAGTTTTACGTGGCTGCTACGGGCTTAGCAAGAACCGTTCTTACCTACGCATCAAAAACCACAACGATAGTTTGTCAAGTTGGTGCTGTTTTAACCTTCGCAAGGACCGGGCGTAGCCACACTCGGTTCAGCTAAAGTTGGAGAAACTGTCACCCGCTAGCCACCTTTGTGCAAAGCACGTCGGGAGAACCGGTCTCGCGTAAGCGTACGCGTAATGTCGGTCCGAGCCGCTTCATCCAACAATACCGCCGAACCAAAGTATGACATGCTGGTAAGCAGTATGACTTATATCGCCCACAACTCACTTGTGTTCTACTCATGCATATAACATCAACACATAAAACCTAGGCTCGGATGCCACTGTTGGGAAACGTAGTAATTTCAAAAATTTTCCTACGCACACGCAAGATCATGGTGATGCATAGCAACAAGAGGGGGAGAGTGTGATCTACGTACCCTTGTAGATTGACAACGGAAGCGTTAACTTGGTTGATGTAGTCGTACGTCTCCACGGCCCGACCGATCAAGCACCGAAACTATGGCACCTCCGAGTTCTAGCACACGTTCCGCTCGATGACGATCCCCGGACTCCGATCTAGCAAAGTGTTGGGGAAGAGTTCCGTCAGCACGACGGCATGGTGACGATCTTGATGTACTACTGTCGCAGGGCTTCGCCTAAGCACCGCTACAATATGATCGAGGTGGAATATGGTGGCAGGGGGCACCGCACACGGCTAAGAATAAGACCACGTGGATCAACTTGTTTTCATGGGGTGCCCCTTGCCTCAGTATATAAAGGATGGAGGAGGAGGAGGCCGGCCAAGGCTAGGTGCGGCCAGGATGTGGAGTCCTACTAGGACTCCAAGTCCTAGTAGGAGTCCACCAAGAGGGGAGGAAGGGAGAAGGAAGTGGAGGAGAAGGAGAGGTGGCCGCCCCCCTTTTCCCTAGTCCAATTAGGACTAGAGGGGAGGGGGGGGGGCGCAGCAGCGCCTTGGCCCTTTCTCCTCTTCCCACTAAAGCCCATCAAGGCCCATTGCTTCTCCCGTAACTACCCGGTACTCCGAAAAATACCCGAATCACTCGGAACCTTTCCGATGTCCGAATATAGTCGTCCAATATATCAATCTTTACGTCTCGACCATTTAGAGACTCCTCGTCATGTCCCCGATCTCATCCGGGACTCCGAACTCCTTCGGTACATCAAAACTCATAAACTCATAATATAACTATCATCGAAACCTTAAGCGTGCGGACCCTACGGGTTCGAGAACAATGTAGACATGACTGAGACAAATCTCCGGTCAATAACCAATAGCGGGACCTGGATGCCCATATTGTCTCCTACATATTCTACGAAGATCTTTATCGGTCAGACCGCATAACAACATACGTTGTTCCCTTTGTCATCGGTATGTTACTTGCCCGAGATTCGATCGTCGGTATCCAATACCTAGTTCAATCTTGTTACCGGCAAGTCTCTTTACTCGTTCCGTAATACATCATCTCACAACTAACATATTAGTTGTAATGCTTGCAAGGCTTATGTGATGTGCATTACCGAGAGGGCCCAGAGATACCTCTCCGACAATCGGAGTGACAAATCCTAATCTCGAAATACGCCAACCCAACATCTACCTTTGGAGACACCTGTAATGCTCCTTTATAATCACCCAGTTATGTTGTGACGTTTGGTAGCACCCAAAGTGTTCCTCCGGTAAACGGGAGTTGCATAATCGCATAGTCATAGGAACATGTATAAGTCATGAAGAAAGCAATAGCAACATACTAAACGATCAGGTGCTAAGCTAATGGAATGGGTCATGCCAATCAGATCATTCAACTAATGATGTGATCCCATTAATCAAATAACAACTACTTTGTCTATGGTTAGGAAACATAACCGTCTTTGATTAATGAGCTAGTCAAGTAGAGGCATACTAGTGACACTCTGTTTGTCTATGTATTCACACATGTATTATGTTTCCGGTTAATACAATTCTAGAATGAATAATAAACATTTATCATGAAATAAGGAAATAAATAATAACTTTATTATTGCCTCTAGGGCATATTTCCTTCAAATATGCCCTAGATGCAATATTAAAGTTGTTATTTATATTTCCTTATATCATGATAAATGTTTATTATTCATGCTAGAATTGTATTAACCGGAAACTTAGTACATGTGTGAATACATAGACAAACAGAATGTCACTAGTTTGCCTAGCTCGTTGAATCAATGATGGTTAAGTTTCCTAACCATAGACATGAGTTTTCATTTGATTAACAGGATCACATCATTAGAGAATGATGTGATTGACTTGACCCATCCGTTAGCTTAGCACGATGCTCGCTTAGTTTGTTGCTATTGCTTTCTTCATGACTTATACATGTTCCTATGACTATGAGATTATGCAACTCCCGAATACCGGAGGAACACTTTGTGTGCTACCAAATGTCACAACGTAACTGGGTGATTATAAAGGTGCTCCACAGGTGTCTCAGATGGTACTTGTTGAGTTGGCATAGATCAAGATTAGGATTTGTCACTCTGATTGTCGGAGTGGTATCTCTGGCCCTCTCGATAATGCACATCACTATAAGCTTTGCAAGCAATGTAACTAATGAGTTAGTTGCGGGATGATGCATTAAGGAACAAGTAAAGAGACTTGCCGGCAACGAGATTGAACTAGGTATTGAGATACCGACGATCGAATCTCAGGCAAGTAACATACCGATGACAAAGGGAGCAACATATGTTGTTATGCGGTTTGACCGATAAAGATCTTCGTAGAATATGTAGGAACCAATATGAGCATCCAGGTTCCGCTATTGGTTATTGACCGGAGTTGTGTCTCGGTCATGTCTACATAGTTCTCAAACCCGTAGGGTCCGCACGCTTAACATTCGGTGACGATCGATATTATTAGTTTATGTGTTTTGATGTACCGAAGGTTGTTCGGAGTCCCGGATGAGATCAGGGACATGACGAGGAGTCTTGAAATGTTTGAGATGTAAAGATCGATATATTGGAAGGCTATATTCAGACATCGGAAAGGTTCTAAGTGGTTCAGGTATTTATCGGAGTACTGGAGAGTTACGGGAATTCGCCGCGGAGTATATCGGCCTTATTGGGCTTTAGGGGAAAGAGAGAGGGGAGGTTGCACGCTCCCCAAGGCCTAGTTCAAATTGGACTAGGGGGAGGGGCGACGCCCCCTCCTTCCTTCTCTTCTCTTTTCCCTTTCCTTCTCCCCTCCTACTACATGGAAGGGGGGGGGGGAATCCTACTCCCGGTGGGAGTAGGACTCCCCAGGGCACGCCATAGTAGAGGGCCGGCCCTCCCCCTCCTCCACTCCTTTATATACGGGGGAGGGGGCACCCCATGGACACACAAGTTGATCAGTTGATCTTTTAGCCATCTGCGGTGCCCCCCTCCACCATAATCCACCTCGGTCATATCGTAGCGGTGCTTAGGCGAAGCCCTGCGTCGGTAGCATCATCATCACCATCATCACGCCGTCCTGCTGACGGAACTCTCCCTCGAAGCTCTGCTAGATCGGAGTTCGTGGGACGTCACCGAGCTGAATGAGTGCTGAACTCGGCGGTGCCGTACATTCGGTACTTGGATCGGTCGGATCGTGAAGACGCACGACTACACCAACCGCGTTCTCATAACGCTTCCGCTTACAGTCTACGAGGGTACGTAGACGATACTCTCCCCTCTCCTTGCTATGCATCACCATGATCTTGCGTGTGTGTAGGATTTTTTTTGAAATTACTACGTTCCCCAACAGTGGCATCAGAGCCAGGTTTATGCGTAGATGTCATATGCAGGAGTAGAACACAAATGAGTTGTGGGCATGGGTATATACATATTGCTTGCCATCACTAGTTCATTCTTGATTCAGCGGCATTGTTGGATGAAGTAGCCCAGACCGACATTACGCGTATGCTTACACGAGACTGGTTCTACCGACGTGCTTCGCACACAGGTGGCTAGTGGGTGTTTGTTTCTCCAGCTTTTGTTGAATCGGATTCAATGAACATGGTTCTTTCTGAAGTCAAAAATCAATCACTATACTGCGTTGTGGTTTTTGATGCGTAGGTAAGAACTGTTCTTGCTCAGCCCGTAGCAGCCACGTAAAACTTGCAACAACAAAGTAGAGGACGTCTAACTTGTTTTTGTAGGGCTTGTTGTGATGTGATATGGTCAAGACGTGATGAGATATAAGTTGTTGTATGAGATGATCATGTTTTGTTGAAGTTATCGGCAACTGGCGGAAGCCTTATGGTTGCCTCTTTATTGCATAAGATGCAAATGCCAAATAATTGCTTTACTTTATCGCTATGCGATAGCAATAGTTGCAAGAGCAATAGTTGGCGAGACGACCATGTGATGACACATTGATAGAGATCAAGATGATGGAGATCATGGTGTCATGCCGGTGATGATAGAGATCATGACGGTACTTTGGAGATGGAGAACAAAGGCGCAAGATGATCATGGCCATATCATGTCACATATTTTGATTGCATGTGATGTTTATCCTTTATGCATCTTATTTTGCTTAGTTCGGCGGTAGCATTATAAGATGATCTCTCACTAAATTTCAAGGTATAAGTGTTCTCCCTGAGTATGCACTGTTGCGACAGTTCATCGTGCCGAGACACCACGTGATGATTGGGTGTGATAAGTTCTACGTTCACATACAATGGGTGCAAGCCAGTTTTGCACACGCGGAATACTCGGGTTAAACTTGACAAGCCTAGCATATGCAGATATGGCCTCAGAACACTGGAGACCGAAAGGTCAAGCGTGAATCATATAGTAGATATGATCAACATTGTGATGTTCACCATTGAAAACTACTCCATCTCACTTGATGATCAGACATGGTTTAGTTGATTTGGATCACGTGATCATTTAGATGACTAGAGGTATGTCTATCTAAGTGGGAGTTCTTAAGTAATATGATTAATTGAACTTTAATTTATCATGAACTTAGTCCTGATAGTATTTGCATAACTATGTTGTAGATCAATAGCTCGCGATGTAGCTCCCCGTTTATTTTTGGTATGTTCCTAGAGAAAAACTATGTTGAAAGATGATAGTAGCAATGATGTGAACTAGGTCCGTGATCTAAGGATTATCCTCATTGCTGCACAGAAGAATTATGTCCTTGATGCACCGCTAGGTGACAGACCTATTGCAGGAGCAGATGCAGACGTTATGAATGTTTGACAAGCTCAGTATGATGACTACTTGATAGTTTAGTGCACCATGCTTTACGGCTTAGAACCGGGACTTCAAAAATGTTTTGAACGCCACTAAGCATATAAGATGTTCCAAGAGTTGAAATTGGTATCTCATACTCATGCCCGTGTCAAGAGGTAAGAGACCTCTGACAGTACTTTGCCTACAAGATGGAGGAGAATATCTCAAAGAGTGAGCATGTGCTCAGAATGTCTGAATACTACAATCACTTGAATCAAGTGGGAGTTAATCTTCCCGATAAGATAGTGATTGACAGAGTTCTCTAGTCACTATCACCAAGTTACTAGAACTTCGTGATGAACTATAATACGCAAGGGATAACGAAAATGATTCCCAAAGCTCTTCGTGATGCTGAAATCGATGAAGGTAGAAACCAAGAAAAGCATCAAGTGTTGATGGTTGACAAGACCACTAGTTTCAAGAAAAGGGCAAAGGGAAGAAAGGGAAATTCAATAAGAACGGCAAGAAAGTTGCTGCTCAAGTGAAGAAGCCCAAGTCTAGACCTAAGCCTGAGACTAAGTGCTTCTACTGCAAAGGGACTGGTTACTGGAAGTAGAACTGCCCCAAGTATTTGGCGGATAAGAAGGATGGCAAAGTGAACAAAGGTATATTTGATATACATGTTATTGATGTGTACTTTACTAGTGTTTATAGCAACCCCTCAGTATTTGATGCTAGTTCAGTTGCTAAAGATTAGTAACTCGAAATAGGAGTTGCAGAATGAACAGAGACTAGTTAAGGGTGAAGTGACGATGTGTATTGGAAGTGGTTCCAAGATTGATATGATCATCATCGCACACTCCCTATACTTTCGGGATTAGTGTTGAACCTACAATTAATGTTATTTGGTGTTTGCGTTAAGCATGAATATGATTGGATCATGTTTATTGCAATATGATTATTCATTTAAGTCAAAGAATAATTGTTGTTCTATTTACATGAATAAAACCTTCTATGGTCATACACTCAATATAAATGGTTTATTGAATCTCGATCATAGTGATACACATATTCATAATATTAAAGCCAAAAGATGTAAAGTTAATAATGGTAGTGCAACTTATTTATGGCACTGCCGTTTTGGTCATATTGGTGTAAAGCGCATGAAGAAACTCCATGCTGATGGACTTTTGGAATCACTTGATTATGAATCACTTGATGCTTGCGAACCATGCCTCATGGGCAAGATGACTAAGACTCTGTTCTCCAGAACAATGGAGCGAGCAACTAACTTATTGGAAATAATACATACTGATGTATGCGATCCGATAAGTGTTGAGGCTCGTGGCGGGTATCGTTATTTTCTGACATTCACAGATGATTTGAGCAGATATGGGTATATCTACTTAATGAAACATAAGTCTGAAACACTTGAAAAGTTCAAAGAATTTCAGAGTGAAGTGGAAAATCATCATAACAAGAAAATAAAGTTTCTACGATCTGATCACGGAGGCGAATATTTGACTTACGAGTTTGGTCTTCATTTGAAACAATGTGGAATAGTTTCGCAACTCACGCCACCTGGAACACCACAGCATAATGGTGTGTCCGAACATTGTAATCGTACTTTATTGGATATGGTGCGATCTATGATGTCTCTTACTGATTTACCACTATCATTTTGGGGTTATGCATTAGAGACAGCTGCATTCACGTTAAATAGGGCACCATCTAAATCCGTTGAGATGACACCGTATGAACTATGGTTTGGCAAGAAAGCAAAGCTGTCGTTTCTTAAGTTTGGGGTTGCGATGCTTATGTGAAAAAGTTTCAAACTAATAAGCTCGAACCCAAATCGGAGTAGTGCGTCTTCATAGGATACCCAAAAGAAACTATTGGGTACACCTTCTACCACAGATCTGAAGGCAAGATATTTTGTTGCTAAGAATGGATCCTTTCTAGAGAAGGAGTTTCTCTCGAAAGAAGTTTGTGGGAGGGAAAGTAGTTCATCACAGAAATCAGTTCCAGTGATTCCTACACCAATTAGTGAGGAAGCTAATGATGATGATCATGAAACTTCAAAGCAAGTTACTACCGTACCTCGTAGGTCAACCAGAGTACGGTCCACACCAGAGTGGTACGGTAATCCTGTTCTGGAAGTCATGTTACTAGACCATGACGAACCTATGAACTATGAGGAAGCGATGATGAGTCCAGATTCTGCAAAATGGCTTGAGGCCATGAAATCTGAGATGGGATCCATGTATGAGAACAAAGTATGGACTTTGATTGACTTGCCCGATGATCGGTGAGTCACTGAGAATAAATGGATCTTCAAGAGGAAGATGGACGCTGATAGTAGTGTTACTATCTACAAATCTCGAATTGTCGCAAAATGTTTTCGACAAGATCAAGGTGTTGACTATGATGAGATTTTCTCACTCGTATAGATGCTTAAAAGTCTCTCCGAATCATGTTAGCAGTTGCCGCATTTTATGAAATCTGGCAAATGGATGTCAAAACTGCATTCCTGAATGGATTTCTTAAGGAAGAGTTGTATATGATGCAACCAGAAGGTTTTGTCAATCATAAAAGTGCTAACAAAGTGAGCAAGCTCCAGCGATCCATCTATGGACTGGTGCAAGCATCTCAGAGTTGGAATATATGCTTTGATAAAGTGATCAAATCATATTGTTTTATATAGACTTGTAGTGAAGCCTGCATTTACAAGAAAGTGAGTGGGAGCACTACAACATTTCTGATAAGTATATGTGAATGACATATTGTTGATCAGAAATAATGTAGAATTTTCTGGAAAGCATAAAGGAGTGTTTGCTAGGAGTTTTTCAAAGAAAGACCTCGGTGAAGCTACTTACATACTGAGCATCAAGATCTATAGATATAGGTCAAGACGCTTGATATATTTTCAATGAGTACATACCTTGACAAGATTTTGAAGTAGTTCAAAATAGAACAGTCAAAGAAGGAGTTCTTGCCTGTGTTGCAAGGTGTGAAGTTGAGTAAAGACTCAAAACCCGACCACGACAGAAAATAGAAAGAGAATGAAAAGCCATTCCCTATGCCTCAGTCATAGGTTCTATAAAATATGCTATGCTGTATACCAGACCTATTGTGTACCTCACCATAAGTTTAGCAAGAGGGTACAATAGTGATCCAGGAGTGGACCACTGGACAACAGTCAAAAATATCCTTAGTGGAATAAGGAAATGTTTCTTGGTTATGGAGGTGACAAAGAGTTCTTCATAAATAGTTACGTCGATGCAAGCTTTGACACCGATTTGGATGACTCTAAGTCTCGATCTAGATACATATTGAAAGTGGGAGAAATTAGCTAGAGTAGCTCCGTGCAAAGCATTGTAGACATAGAAAATTTGCTAAATACATACGGCTTTGAATGTGGCAGACCCATTGACTAAATTTCTCTCACAAGCAAAACATGATCACTCTTTGGGTGTTAATCACATAACGATGTGAACTAGATTATCGACTCTAGTAAACCCTTTTGAGTGTTAGTCACATGGAGATGTGAACTAATCACATAAAGATGTGAGCTATTGGTGTTAAATCACATGACAATGTGAACTAGATTATTGACTATAGTGCAAGTGGGAGACTGAAGGAAATATGCCCTAGAGGAAATAATAAAGTTGTTATTTATATTTCCATATATCATGATAAATGTTTATTATTCATGCTAGAATTGTATTAACCGGAAACTTAGTACATGTGTGAATACATAGACAAACAATATGTCACTAGTTTGCCTCTACTTGACTAGCTCGTTGAATCAATGATGGTTATGTTTCCTAACCATAGACATGAGTTGTCATTTGATTAACGTGATCACATCATTAGAGAATGATGTGATTGACTTGACCCATCCGTTAGCTTAGCACGATGATCACTTAGTTTGTTGCTATTGCTTTCTTCATGACTTATACATGTTCCTATGACTATGAGATTATGCAACTCCCGAATACCGGAGGAACACTTTGTGTGCTACCAGATGTTACAACGTAATTGGGTGATTATAAAGGTGCTCTACAGGTGTCTCCGATGGTACTTGTTGTGTTGGCATAGATCAAGATTAGGATTTGTCACTCCGATTGTCAGAGAGGTATCTCTGGGACCTCTCGGTGATGCACATCACTATAAGCCTTGCAAGCAATGTAACTAATTAGTTAGTTGCGGGATGATGCATTACGGAAAGAGTAAAAGAGACTTGCCGATAACGAGATTGAACTAGGTATTGAGATACCGATGATCGAATCTCAGGCAAGTAACATACCGATGACAAAGGGAGCAACGTATGTTGTTATGCAGTTTGACCGATAAAGATCTTCGTAGAATATGTAGGAACCAATATGAGCATCTAGGTTCCGCTATTGGTTATTGACCGGAGATGAGTCTCGGTCATGCCTACATAGTTCTCGAACCCGTAGGGTCCGCACGCTTAACGTTCAGTGACAATCGGTATTATGAGTTTATGTGTTTTGATGTACCGAAGGTTGTTCGGAGTCCCGGATGAGACCAGGGACATGACGAGGAGTCTCAAAATGTTCGAGACATAAAGATCAATATAGTGGAAGGCTATATTTGGACATCGGAATGGTTCTGAGTGGTTCGGGTATTTATCGGAGTGCCGGAGAGTTACGGGAATTCGCCGGGGAGTATATGGGCCTTATTGGGCTTTAGGGGAAAGAGAGAGGGGAGGCCGCGCACCCCCCAAGGCCTAGTCCGAATTGGACTAGGGGGAGGGGGGTGCCCCGTCCTTCCTTCTCTTCTCTTTTCCCTTTCCTTCTCTCCTACTCCTACTACATGGAAGGGGGGGGAACCCTACTCCCGGTGGGAGTAGGACTCCCCAGGGTGCGCCATAGTAGAGGGCCGGCCCTCCCCCTCCTCCACTCCTTTATATACGGGGGAGGGGGGCACCCCATGGACACACAAGTTGATCAGTTAATCTTTTAGCCGTGTGCGGTGCCCCCCTCCACCATAATCCACCTCGGTCATATTGTAGCGGTGCTTAGGCGAAGCCCTGCATCGGTAGCATCATCATCACTGTTATCACGCCATCGTGCTGACGGAACTCTCCCTCGAAGCTCTGCTGGATCAGAGTTCGTGGGACATCACCGAGCTGAACGTGTGCTGAACTCGGAGGTGCTGTACGTTCGGTACTTGGATCGGTCGGATCGCGAAGACGTACGACTACATCAACCGCGTTCTTATAACGCTTCCGCTTATGGTCTACGAGGGTACATAGACGATACTCTCCCCTCTCGTTGCTATGCATCACCATGATCTTGCGTGTGCGTAGGATTTTTTTTTTGAAATTACTACGTTCCCTAACAATGGTCTATGCTGCGCTCGTCACATACGAAGTTAAGAATCGTTATAAAAAACATACGAAGTTAAGAACAACCGGAACCAAGACGTGCCATGCGTTGCCTATCCCGGTCGGGACAGACAAACAAATCGATCACATAGGCAGCGGGTAATGAATAACTAACCTCCTAAGTCTTACTAGTAGTATATGCGTGTATATATATATATATATATATAGTCGAGCACCATAATAAATATTTTTTAGCACAAATTACATTAGTATCTTTTTTTGTAGAAAAAAATTACATTTATATCTGAACTCTAGCCTATTAGCAACGTCGTTAGTTGAGGCCATAATGGTCCCGAGTTCAAACTCCCTGTACCAAAAAAATTCCCATTAACTTCTATTTCCATTCATTTTTGTGATAGAACCAAATAACATCACCCCACGAAAATGCATGGATTCAAGGTTTTTCTTTTTTTCCTGGACACTATCTATTTATATTAGATGGGATAAAATAAGTTCTCCTCGGGCCATTACCTATCTATATTAAATGGAACTAAAATAATTACACTGCTCAGTAGATTGTGAAAAACTATGGTTGGTCCTTATGCCAACACTCGTAATATTCGGTGAATCTAGTAGGCTCGTCACGGAAAATTTCCAAACCATCATAGAAATTGGTAGCCAGGTGCGCTCATAGGCTAAAGCAATTCAGTGACGTCTATCGACATCGATTTGCGGTAATCAGTGATGCCACCTATGAAAACATCACACATTAGGTATTTCTATGACGTTGTCCATCTCCGTCACGAGGATTTTCGTCACAGTATCTCAGTTTTCTTGTAGTGATCGCCAATGAAACGTTGACATGTGGGACGGCCCAATAAAGGCCCATATAGGTCTAAAAGCCGGCCCAGGAACATGCCCACAAGATTTTGTCAGATCTAATGGGCTGGCCCGTTAACAACCTAACATTTTCCGCACCAAATTATAGCCCACATTAGATACGAGTCGTTAAATGACTGCAATATTCTGGGTCAGTTTATGGGCCATGTCAGATCCGGCCCGTTAACAGCCTGCAATACTTTGGGCCAAATTACGGTCCACACCTGATCCGGACCGTTAACTGACTTTTATTTCTCGGTCCAAATTACGGCCCATAACAGATACAGCCCTTTTAACAGCTATTGTGCCATTTGGCCCATTGGTGGCCTGATTTGCTCTTCGGCCTCTTAATGGCCCGTTTAACAGTTCGACTCGATACTAGTTTCGGCCTATCGGCGGCCCTGTCTACATATGGGCCTCTTTCGGCCCAGTTTCACTTTCGGCCATTTAAAGGCCCAAGTTGCACAGGGCCTAATTATGATCCGTAGTTACTTTCGACCTCTTAACAGACCGTAGTCTTCGTGGATACATTCTAGCCCAAACTGCCTATCGACCCGTTAAAGGCCCTTGAGAGTATTGGGCCTAATTTTGGCCCATTATACATTCGGCCTGCTTCCCACCCGTCATGTAATTGGGTCAGCCAAGGCCCAAAAACATTTCACCCTGTGAATGGCCCGTCACCCGAATGGGCCAATAATGGGCCGATTTATATTACAACATGCTATCGGCCCGTGATTTGTTCAACACCATTAGGGCTGAATCTAATTCTCAATCTGTTAAAAGCCTATTTAATTTTCGGGCCCAATTAAGGCAAGTGGTGAAGGAAATATGCCCTAGGGGAAATAATAAAGTTGTTCTTTGTATTTCTTTATATCATGATAAATTTTTATTATTCATGCTAGAATTGTATTAACCGGAAACTTGATATCTGTGTGGATACATAGACAAAACACAGTGTCCCTAGTAAGCCTCTACTAGACTAGCTCGTTAATCAAAGATGGTTAAGTTTCCTAACCATAGACATGTGTTGTCATTTGATGAACGGGATCACATCATTAGGAGAATGATGTGATGGACAAGACCCATCCGTTAACTTAGCATAATGATCGTTAAGTTTTATTGGTATTGCTTTCTTCATGGCTTATACATATTCCTTTGACTATGAGATTATGCAACTCCCGAATACCGGAGGAATACCTTGTGTGCTATCAAACGTCACAACATAACTGGGTGATTATAAAGAAGCTCTATAGGTATCTCTGAAGGTGTTTGTTGGGTTGGCGTAGATTGAGATTATGATTTGTCACTCCGAGTATCGGAGAGGTATCTCTGGGCCCTCTCGGTAATGCACATCATAATAAGCCTTGCAAGCAATGTGAATAAAGAGTTAGTTGCGGTATGATGCATTACGAAAGGAGCAAAGAGACTTGCTGGTAACAAGATTGAACTAGGTATGAAGATACCGACAATCGAATCTCGGACAAGTAACATAGCGATGACAAAGGGAACAACTTATGTTGTCATAACGGTTTGACCGATAAAGATCTTCCTAGAATATGTGGGAACCAATATGAGCATCTAGGTCCCGCTATTGGTTATTGACCGGAGAGGTGTCTCGGTCATGTCTACATAGTTCTTGAACCCGTACGGTCCACACGCTTAACATTCGATGACGATTTGTATTATATGAGTTATGTGATTTGGTGACCGAATGTTGTTCGGAGTCCCGGATGAGATCACGTACATGACAAGGAGTCTCAAAATGGTCGAGAGGTAAAGATTCATATATAGGACGATAGTATTTGGACACCGTAAGTGTTCCGGGGGTACCGGGTATGTATCGGGTCACTGGAAAGGGTTCCGGGCACCCCCCGACAAAGATATAGGCCTTATTGGGCCAAGGGCGGGACAGAACAGCCCCTAGTGGGCTGGTGCTCCCCCATATGGAAAGGAAATAGAGGGGATAGGATTCCCCCTTCCTTTGCCCTCTCCCCTCTTTCCTTTCCCCCTCCAAAGAAAAGGAAAGGGGGAAGCCGAATTGGAGGAGGCCCCCAAGTAGGATTCCTCCTACTTGGGGCTCCCAATGGCTGCCCCCTCCCCCTCCCACCTATATATATGTGGGGAGGGGTGCCTATAACACGCAACAAACATTGTTAGCCGTGTGCGGTGCCCCCCTTCACAGTTTACGCCTCCGGTCATATTCATGTAGTGCTTAGGCGAAGCCCTGCGCGAATCACTTCACCATCACCGTCACCACGTCGTCGTGCTAACGGAACTCTCCCTCGACACTTTGTTGGATCAAGAGTTCGAGGGATGTCATCGAGCTGAACGCGTGTAGAACTCGGAGGTGCCGTACGTTCGGTGCCTGCTCGGTCAGAACAAGAAGAAGTTCGACTACATCAACCGCGTTGTCAAACACTTCCGCTTTTGGTCTACGAGGGTACGTGGACACACTCTCCCCCTCTTGTTGTTATGCATCTCCTAGATTGATCTTGCGTGATCGTAGGAATTTTTTTGAAATTGCATGCTATGTTCCCCAACAAGCAGTTTACTCGGCCTTTTAAAGGCCCGAAACTAATAGTGGGCCAGATTTAGACTATACCAAACTAATGACCCAAGATGATTGTAGGCCCATGGTTCGGCCCATACTAGTGATTGGCGACCAGGAAATTTTAGTATAGAAATTATTATTTTATAAACCTAACCTATTGGCTCATTGCGCACCGATCAAAGATTACGACCTTTTCTCAGAGCGACGACAGCAGAAACAGTAAATAAATTAGAACATCGTGACGAAGAATAAATCTAGACTATACAACAAAGAAATTATAGCATATTACGTCCCCTAGGCATCAAAGTTCGCCTGCCGTGATAATAAAGGGAAACTAGATAGCAGATTACATAAACTGGGCAGGTCGCCACCAGTGGAAGTTAACAGGCGGATAAAATAATAGACAGAACTGACTGCACTTCAACACAGTTCAAAAAAGGTTAGCCCGACCCAGGAGCTGCAGCGCAAGATGATGAAGCTATGTACCTAGGGTAGGATCATAAGCCTGACCTAGACACCCTCCCTTGGGACATCACCCTAAAGTCAGAAGCATTCAAGGGACACCATCATCCACTCGACAGAAGCATTCCACTCGGTAGACTCAATGTCACTCGACCATAGCAATAATCACTCGACAGACAGAAGATCGAAAGACATTCAGAACTGCAATGGTTGGATGTTTACTCTGTGGACTTAATGGTCATTTATGTCACTTTATGGCTAGCGTTACCAGAAATGC
This sequence comes from Triticum urartu, assembly GCF_003073215.2. Taxonomy (NCBI): domain Eukaryota; kingdom Viridiplantae; phylum Streptophyta; class Magnoliopsida; order Poales; family Poaceae; genus Triticum; species Triticum urartu. The sequence goes on along the minus strand of NC_053023.1, from coordinate 234,414,040 downwards.
CCCATATTTATGTACCTTAAAACCATGTGTAACTGAGGGCGGGAGGGGCCTGGTGAACTCTATATAAGCCACCCCCCTCCTCAGGGACAAGGGTTCGCACCCCCTGTAACACCACACACATATAATCCAGTCGACCTCCTCCGGGCACCGAGACGTAGGGCTATTACTTCCACCGTGAAGGGCCTAAACTCGTAAATTTTGTGTGTACAACTTCACCATAGTTGGGATCTTGCCTCCTCATACCTACCCCCATTCTACTGTCAGTCTTAGAACCACGACAGTTGGCGCCCACCATGGGGCAGGTGTCTTAGCGATTCTTTGGTGAAGTTATGATTTTTACGATTCCCATCATCATGGTTTCCGGAGGTGGATTGGCTGAGGCCCGCGAGATCCATCTCGGCACGCTCATCTTCGTTGTCGACGACTCCGCCTAGCTTCAGGAAGCTCCCCTCGACGTCGAGGCGCTCCCCATCCACGGGGCAACGCACTTTCGCGCGTGCGCTCGCGGCGTCCTTCTCCGGCAACCGTCGACCCAGTATCGACCGGCTCCCATGGCGTCCTCGCTCCCCGCTGTTCGCCGACGCAAGCGATCTGGTCGGTCGCGGCTCCAGCGATGGGAGAAACACGCGGTGGCTCGTCAGTCGGGCAACCCACAAGTCGCGGCAATCGAGCCTGACAAAACTCTCTACGGCCTGTTCGACCCGGCTCCGTCGAGACCGCATCCGAATGCGATAGCAGCGATCCTGCAGCTGAAGTCTTGATGGTTGACGGACCACATAGTCCTCCTGGCTTCCGCCGCGATGATGGTGGTGATGGGGGCGGCGATCCATCACACGTTCACGAGGAGTACCGCCTCGAACCCCTTTCTTCGCAGCAGAGGGAAGAGCTTCGCCGCCGCAACATGGACATGCTTCACACGCCCATCGTTGGGGAAACGTCCAAGGCCCGGGCCTTGGAGGAGGCGCGCCTGGCCAATTTGGCTGAGTGCACTCGACCGGAGAACCTTCAGCATGCACTCGATGAGCGTGCTCGGCAGCGGGTTCCCGAGTCCAGTCGACGACAACTTTTTTCGCCTCAACCTCATGTATACCGCACTCCGATCCAAAATCTCACAGCTGCAGCCCGTATAGCAGAGTCAGTTTAGCCTTCCCAGTCGAAGGCTGACAGAGGCTTGATGCAGATCTGAGCCTTACTCCGGGCAGAAGGAGAGCAGAACACAACAGTGTCTTAGTCTCGGAATAGGATTCATAGTAGATATGTGATGGCAGATACAGTTTAGTCGACCCATAGCCCAAGATTGCCCCCGCGGCGTGAGGGACATGGACACCGGTAGGATCAATACAGGAACCACGAGCAGTATGATCACCGACTCGGCCGTGATGACCGTCGTAGAGTGCCCACACCTCCTCCGAGGAGTGGATCGTATGTGCCTCGGCAATATGATGACAGACGCCCTCACAGTGGCGAGCGGAGAATACCAGTCGACCCAAGAGAGCCAGGCTTTTATGGGAGATCAATCCTTGTTCAAGGTCTAGTTGACAGGAACAGAGCACACAGGGAGGTCCTTGACAGAGATCACCCGACTGGCGGCATAGTTCATGTTTCAGGTCCAGAGTGTTTCAGCAGAGCCATCAGGGCCGCAGTGATTCCTCCCAATTTCAGGTTGGCGACTGGAGTCAGCAAGTTCACTGGTGAGCCCAAGCCTGACACTTGGCTTGAGGATTACCGAGTGGCTGTGCAGATTGGTGGCGGCAATGATGAAGTGGCCATGAAGCATCTTCCTCTGATGTTGGAAGGTTCAGCCATGGCATGGTTGACTCAGTTAGCACCAGGCAGTATATTCAGTTGGGAAGAACTTGCCCGAGTGTTTGTTAGAACTTTTTAGGGTACTTGCAAGTGGCCAGCAGGGTTAACAGAATTGCAACATTGCGTGCAAAAACCGAATGAGACGCCGAGGGATTACATCAAGAGGTGGACCACTTTGCATCACACAGTGGAAAATGTATCCCCGCATCAAGCAGTTTGTGCCTTCAAATAAGGCATTAAATATCAAGAACTGGTCCTCAAATTCGGTCGGACAGGAGATATGTCTCTGACTCGGATGATGGAGATAGCCACTCGGTACGCTAACGAAGAAGAAGAGGATCGACTCCGAAGTGGAAAGAGAAAACTAGTCGATCAGGACACCGGTGGAGGCAATTCCAATCGGAAACAGAAGCGTAAAGCTGAGTGAGGGAGTCCTGGATTAGGGGGTCTCCGGAAAGCCGGGCTATCTCCATTGGCTGGACTATTAGACTATGAAGATACAAGATTGAAAACTTCGTCTCGTGTTCGGATGGGACTCTACTTGGCGTGGAAGGCAAGCTAGGGAATACGTATATGGATATCTTCTGCTTTGTAACCGACCTTGTGTAACCCTAACCCTCTCCGATATATATATATATAAACCGAAGGGTTTTTAGTCCGTAGGACAACAATCACAACATACAATCATACCATAGGCTAGCTTCTAGGGTTTAGCCTCTCTGATCTCGTGGTAGATCTACTCTTGTACTACCCATATCATCAATATTAATCAAGCAGGACGTAGGGTTTTACCTCCATCAAGAGGGCCCGAACCTGGGTAAAACATCGTGTCCCCTGCCTCCTGTTACCATCCGGCCTAGACGCACAGTTCGGGACCCCCTACCCGAGATCCGCCGGTTTTGACACCGACATTGGTGCTTTCATTGAGAGTTCCTCTGTGTCGTCGCCGTTAGGATTGATGGCTCCTACTATCATCGATAGTGATGCGGTCCAGGGTGAGACTTTTCTTCCCGGACAGATCTTTGTATTCGGCGGCTTTGCACTGCGGGCTAATTCGCTTGGCCATCTGTAGCAGATTGAAAGCTACGCCCCTGGCCATCAGGTCAGATTTGGAAGTTTGAACTACACGGCCGACATCCGCGGAGACTTGATCTTCGACGGATTCGAGCCACAGCCGGGCGCACCGCACTGTCGCGATGGGTATGAACTAGCTCTGCCGCCGAACAGTACCCTAGAGGCCGCGCCCGCATCAACTCCGACCCTTAGATCGGAGCCAATTACGCCAATCGAGGACGGGTGGCTAGACACCGCCTCAGGGGCTGCAGTCTCGACGGCGATCGAGCCGAACACCTGCCTAACCCTCTGCGCAGCCCGTGACCCCAAGGTGTCGGACTCTTTCCCAGACTCCGAATCATCCGCGCCCCTGCCAATCAAATCCGATTGGGCGCCGATCATGGAATTCACCGCCGCAGATATCTTTCAGCACTCGCCCTTCGGCAACATTCTGAATTCAGTAAGGTCTCTCTCTTTGTTAGGAGAGCCCTGGCCGGGTTATGGTCAACAGGATTGGGATGCGGATGGCGAAGAAATTCGACGCCCACCCACCACCCACTTTGTAGCCACTGTCGATGATTTAACCGACATGCTCGACTTCGACTCCGAAGACATCGACGGTATGGACAACGATGTAGGAGACGAACATGAACCAACACCTATAGGGCACTAGAAAGCCACCTCATCATATGACATATACATGGTGGATGCACCCAACGAAGGCAACGGCGACGAGGTAGCGGAGGATGACCCCTCCAAGAAGCAACCCAAGCGCCGACGTCAGCGGCGCCACTCTAAGTCCTGCCAAAGCAAAAGTGGTGATACCGGCACAGGAGATAATAACATCCGTATAGTGCCGAAGACAACAACAATCCCCTCCAGCAAGATTTAGAGCAGGAGGATGAAGGAGCCAGCTCTCCTGAGAGAGCGGCAGACGGAGAGGAGGAGGATGAAAATTGCATCCCCCCTTCGAAGACGAGGCAAGCCTCGGCGACGATGAATTCGCCGTCCCAGAGGATCCCGTCGAACAAGAGCGCTTCAAGCACCGGCTTATGGCCACGGCAAATAGCCTGAAGAAAAAGCAGCGGCAGCTTCAAGCTGATCAAGATCTGTTAGCTGACAAATGGACTAAAGTCCTCGCGGCCAAGGAATATAAACTCAAGCGTCCCTCCAAGAGTTGCCCAAGGCGCATGTTACTACCCCGACTAGAGGAAGAAGCGTATGATACGGCTGATCGGCCACCTCGTGGCCGCGATAGAGAGGCATTCCAGCCAAAAGCTCAGCCTCCCCCCAACACCATTCAAATAAAAAGGCATGGGGAGATACGCCAGACCTGCGAGACATATTGGAGGACAAGGCAAAGCATTCAAGATCGATCTATGAATCACGAGGGTGCACCACTCTGCGAGACGACAAACATCACGCCGGATACAGTAAAAGCAAATCCGGCCGGGCCGAACACAGCGGGCAAGACCCATTTGAGCTGCGTCGCGATATAGCCCAATACAGAGGCGCCGCACACCCCTTATGCTTCACAGACGAAGTAATGGAACATCAATTCCCAGAAGGTTTCAAACCTGTAAATATTGAATCATGCAACAACACAACAGATCCCGCGGTATGGATTGAGGACTTCCTCCACCACATCCACATGGCCCTCGGCGATGACTTACACGCCATCAAATACCTCACACTAAAGCTCAAAGGACCAGCGCGGCATTGGCTTAATAGCTTGCCAGCAGACTCCATTAGCTGTTGGGAAGATCTGGAAGCCGCATTCCTCGACAACTTTCAGGGCACTTATGTGCGACCACCAGATGCCGATGATTTAAGCCACATAATTCAGCAGCCAGAAGAGTCGGCGAGGCAATTCCGGACTCGGTTCCTTACAAAGAAAAATCAAATCGTCGACTGTCCGGACGCGGAGGCCTTAGCGGCTTTCAAGCACAACATCCGAGACGAGTGGCTAGCCCGGCACCTTGGTCAGGAAAAGCCGAAATCTATGGCAGCTCTCACGACGCTCATGACCCGCTTTTGTGCGGGAGAAGACAGCTGGCTGGCTCGCAGTAATAACATATCAAAGAACCATGGTACCTCAGATACCAAGGACGGCAATAACAGGTCACGTCGCAACAAGCATAAGCGCCACATTAACAGCGAAAATACTAAGGATACGGCAGTCAATGCCGGATTCAAAGGCTCTAAACTTGGTCAGCGGAAAAAGCCATTCAAAAGAAGTACGCCGGGCCCGTCCAGCTTGGACCGTATACTCGATCGCTCGTGTCAAATAAACGGCACCCCAGACAAGCCAGCCAATCACACCAACAGGGATTTTTGGGTGTTCAAGCAGGCCGACAAGTTAATTGCCGAAAACAAGGACAAGGGGCCGCATAGCGATGACGAGGAGGAGCCCCGGCAGCCGCACACTGGAGGACAGAAGAGGTTTCCCCCGCAAGTGCGGACGGTGAACATGATATACGCAACCCACATCCCCAAGAGGGAGCGGAAGCGTGCGCTCAGGGGCGTATATGCGTTGGAGCCAGTCGCCCCAAAGTTCAACCCTTGGTCCTCCTGTCCGATCACCTTCGATCGCAGGGACCACCCCACTAGTATCCGTCATGGAGGATTCGCCGCACTAGTCCTAGACCCAATCATCGACGGATTTCACCTCACTCGAGTCCTTATGGACGGCGGCAGCAGCCTGAACCTGCTTTATCAGGACACAATGCGCAAAATGGGTATAGACCCGTCAAGGATCAAACCCACAAAAACGACCTTTAAGGGCGTCATTCCAGGCATAGAGGCCCATTGCACAGGCTCAATTACACTGGAAGTGGTCTTTGGATCCCCGGATAACTTCCAAAGCGAAGAGTTAATCTTTGATATAGTCTCGTTCCGCAGTGGTTATCACGCGCTGCTCAGGCGAACCGCATTTGCTAGATTCAATGTGGTACCGCATTATGCATACCTCAAGCTCAAGATGCCAGGACCTCGTGGAGTTATTACAGTCAATGGAAACATAGAGCGCTCTCTCCGAACAGAGGAGCACACCGCGGCCCTCGCAGCAGAAGCGCAAAGCAGACTCTCAAGGCAATCAACCAGTTCGGTGTTTCAAAGCCCAGACACCTTCAAGCACGCTCGGGGCAATCGACAAATAGACCGCCTGGCGCGATCTGAGCTCGCGTAGCAATATGGCGGCCACCCCAATCCCAGCCCAACAGCGATATTCGTGTCGCGCGTACATAATTACGCATTAAAAATACCATGGGCACAGGTGGGGTGGGGGGGCACAACTGCGGCACGCCCCAAAACGCGGCCTAAACCGCACTAGGGGCTTCTCGTTTGGTTATTTTTCTTTTTCTTTCAGGACCTTAATCTCTGGAAACACTGTCCGACAGCTCTATTGCCGAACACATGATGCAGCAACCAAGGAGGCAGACAACTACGTTATACAACGGAATTCCCAGGTTGATTACAGATTTCATATCATTCCTCAGCTCGCCCTTGGAAGGGACATAGTCCTACTCTTTTGCTTATCGCACAATCTGTATCACTCTACTTTAACGCAATTTTTCAATAAACAATGCATGACATTACGACTGTTTTTGCATTCTTGTTATATATATATCTATGTGTTCATTAATGACGCCTTGCAACCGTACACTCTGGTACGGCCAATACACCAGGGGCTTACGTACCCCACAATGCGGTGTGAAAAGTCCGAACACTTTCACAAGTGCGGCACCCCGAACTTATAGCATTATATGCATCAGCTCCGAATCTTGTCTTTGGTCAAATGTTGGGTTTGTCCGGCTCCTATGTTTTGGTACCTTACGTCCCGCTCTATCGGCTAAGGTAGCGCTAGGAGAACTACTGCGATTGTGCCCCGGTTCTGCCGGGCTGAGCACCTCAGTAGAGAAAGCTAAAACTGACTGTAATGATAAGGCGAGAGACTGGTCGCTGTTCGGCGAGGTTTTTCGAGTCCCTAAAGACTTATGCCGCTTAGGGCGAGGGGCCGGCTCTGTCCGGCTTATAGGCGTGTATCACGCCCCGAATTCGGCCTTCCGAATACCAGGGGCTTCGCCGAAATTTAAAATTATAGAATTCTATGGCTAAGTGAGAGTGATAAAGCATTATTAGTCCGGTTGCCTTGTTCGTTGTGCTGAGCACCTCCCTCGAAGGACCCAAACATGGGAACAAGAGTGCTCAGGTTTATCCCGAACACCCCAACACTCGTGGCATGGGGTAGAAGCTGAGGACTAGCCATCTCTCAGATTGGATAAACAGCCAAACAGAAGGTAATATTTTAAATTCCAACAAGCGTTGCATAGCGCATATGAAACAAGTTTTCATACATACAGGAGAAAACGAGCAAGTCTCATTCAAATATTACATCTTTTGAACACTCATCCGCGATAAGACGGGCACCCGGCAGAACACCCTCGTAGTACATCTCGGGGTGGCGGTGCTCCTTGACCTCCGGCGGCCCCTCCTTGATCAGCTTCACGACGTCTAGCTTGACCCACTGCATTTCTACACGGGCAAAAGCCCGGCGTGCACCTTCAATGCAGACAGATCGCTTGACGACCTCCAGCCGCGGGCAGGCATCCACAAGCTGCCTCACCAGGCTGAAGAAGCTGTTCGGAAGGGCGTCGCCAGGCCACAACCGGACTACAAAGCTCTTCATGGCCTGATCGGCCGCCTTATGTAGCTCGACCATCTACTTCAGCTGGTCGCTCATTGGCACCGGATGTTCGGCCTTAGCATACTGAGACCAGAACAGGTTCTCCGTCGAGCTTCCATCCTCGGCCTGGTAAAATTGTGCGGCACCGGACACACTACGGGGCAAATCTGCGAATGCTCCTGAAGAGCTTCGGATTCGGGTAAGTAATCGGTAATTTACTTTTACATGCTTGCTTTGCATATAGAAAGCCTTACCTGCCGCTATCTTCTTCATCGCGTCGATCTCTTGGAGGGCCTTTTGGGCTTCGGCCTTGGCACTTTTTACACTCTCGAGGGCCGTGGCAAGCTCAGACTCCCGCGTCTTGAAGTCCAGCTCCAACGCCTCGTGCTTCGCCACAAGAGCCCGGAGCTCTTGCTGCACCTCGCCCACCCGAGCCTCGTGCTTCTCTCGCTCGGCGCGCTCCTTGGCCGCTGTATCTTCGGCCTTGGCCAGCGCTTGCTTCAGGGTCGCCACCTCGGTCGTGGCCCCGGGCAAACATACAATGATCCTGTCATTTTGCAATCACGTCCTTTTTTATATATACATATCTATAGACGGGGTATTACTTACGCTTGTTCTCCTCGAGCTGCCTCTTGGCAAGGCCGAGCTCTTTCTTGGACCCCTCGAGGTCCTGTTTCAGTACGACAACCTCCGCAGTTAGTGCAACGGACGCCAGCAGCGAAGCCTGCATATGCATATTGACATACTTATATTAGACTCCTGCGATATTATTTGATCCTCTGTTCGGCTTTTCTTTGTGAACACCGAACAAAGCATCAGTGCTACTGTCTAAGCGGTAATATTTCTACTACATTTTAAAACACTTACCTCGAAGCCTGTTAGAAGGCTGGCACAGGCTTCAGTCAATCCGCTCATGGTGGACTGAACCTTCTGGATCACCGCACTCATGATGGTGCGGTGCTCCTCGTCGATGGAAGCGCTGCGAAGCGCTTCCAGCAGGTTGTCCGGCGCCTCTGGATGGATAGAGGTCACTGGCACAGGCGTTTTGCCCCTCTTAGAAGGAGGCCGCCTGCCCGAGCCCGGAACCGCTGGAGGGTCCGGCGCGGTGTTCGGCTGAGGGCCGAACTCGGAGCTCTCAGGGGCCCCGTCCCCTCGGCTCCCGGAGTCCGGAAGGTCGCCTTGAGGCGCCTCCGGGACTGTCTCCCCTTGATCCGGTGCCTCTTGAGACAACACCTTGGCGTCGTCGGCAGGATGAGGGGAGGTGGCGGTCGGGACTGGATCGCTGTCCATGTCCAATGAGCCCAGGGAGCCGTCCGATGATACCTCGATATTGGCTCGTGGCGGCCTGCATAATTATGTTCGGCGATTAGGGAAAGCAGTGCAACCAAGGAATCTTATGGGTTACTTTGGTATCCGAATACTTACGAACTCCCCGGGGGCTTGGCCCTGGGCAACCACTCGTCTTCGCCTTCGTCAGCGGCGGTGGAGCTGTCCGGAAGGAGAGTCCTTCCCTTCTTGGACCCTTCGCCCCCCCCCAGTTGGGGCAGCCTTCCTTTTTCTGTCTCCCCTAGTCGGTGGGGGAGCATCTTCTTCTTCTTCCTCGTCTTCGGGGGAAGAGGGCGCCGCAGAGTCATTGGACGGTGAGTCCGACGACGCCTGGCGTCGGGAACTCTTTCGAGCTCCCTTGGCCTTCTTGGTCTTCTCCGGCACCTTAAAGGGGACGGAGTCAACATCTTCGCCAGAAGAGCGTCTGCGGGGACTTCGGGCAAAGGAGCCGGACAGTCGATCTGTCCGGCCATCTTCTGCCAGTCCTGTCAAAGGTACGGGAGTTTAGATCCCGCATAGAGTCAATCTATATAAAAAATAAGTATCCTGTGTAAGGTAAAGCAGCTTACCGCACTAGCTTGGCGCTTCGCGCTGAATCCGCGATCCTTAGTAATAGGGGGAGGGACCTCAGCACTTTTGAACAGCACCCTCTAGGCGTCTTCATGAGTCGTGTCGAAGAGCTTGTTCAGAGTTCAGTGCTGCGCCGGATTGAACTCCCACAATGTGAACTACCGTTGTTGGCACGGGAGTATCCGGCGGATGAGCATAACCTGGACTATGTTGACAAGCTTGAGCTTCTTGTCCACCATGTTTTGAATACATGTTTGGAGTCCGGTCAGCTCTTTCGAACTACCCCAGGACAGGCCCTTCTCTTTCCAGGAGGTGAGCCGCATGGGGACGCCAGATCGGAACTCGGGGGCCGCTACCCATGCGGGGTCGCGTGGCTCGGTGATATAGAACCACCCCGATTGCCACCCCTTTATGGTTTCCACAAAGGAGCCCTCGAGCCATGTTATTTTGGGCATCTTGCCCACCATGACGCCTCCGCACTCCGCCTGGCGGCTGCCCACCAGCTTCGGCTTGACATTCAAGGTCTTCAGCCATAAGCCGAAGTGGGGCTTGATGCGGAGGAAGGCCTCGCACACGACGATAATCGCCGAGATGTTGAGGACGAAGTTGGGGCCAGATCGTCGAAATCCAGGCCGTAATAGAACATGAGCCCCCGGACGAATGGATGGAGAGGGAATCCCAGTCCATGGAGGAAATGGGTGAGGAAAACCACCCTCTCATGGCGTCTGGGGTGGGGATGAGCTGCCCCTCATCTGGGAGCCGGTGCCCAATGTCGTCGGGCAGGTATCCGGCTCTCCTCAGTTTCTTGATGTCTCCCTCCGTGACGGAAGAGACCATCCACTTGCCTCCTGCTCCGGACATGACTAGAGAAGGTCGAGGTGGGAAGTGCGGACTTGGGCGCTAGAGCTCGAGTGTGCGAAAACGGATGGGTAAGGGAGGAAGAAGGCGTGGATAGAAAGGTGAATCCTTATCCCCTTATATGGGCAGACGAAACTAAGCGTCCCCACTTGCCTGGTTAAACTCGCTTATCCCCCAAGCGCCGCAATTGATGGCACAGTTGGGTTACCCACGCCCGTATTGATGAGAATCCCGCAATAAGGGACGCGATCTCTGCTTTGACAAGACGTGTCGAAAAACTGCCTCGCATCATGCGCGGGGCTGGTTAAAAGAAACGGTTCGAATAATCACCGGGCCATGACGTAATGTCATGCTGCCAAAACAAGCCAGCAAATTAGATCTGCGAAAATATTATTCTCTCTACGGTGGAATGTGGAACTTAGTTTGCAGGGTCGGACACTATCCTCGTATTCAAATTCTTCTATGATGTATTCGGAGAAGGAACCCGCCTTGCAATGCCGAAGACAATACTGCGGCCGGACTCATCGTCATTGAAGCCTGGTTCAGGGGCTACTGAGGGAGTCCTGGATGAGGGGGTCTCCGGATAGCCAGACTATCTCCATTGGCCGGACTGTTAGACTATGAAGATACAAGATTGAAGACTTCGTCTCGTGTCCGGATGGGACTCTACTTGGCGTGGAAGGCAAGCTAGGCAATATGTATATGGATATCTCCTCCTTTGTAACCAACCTTGTGTAACCCTAACCCTCTCCGGTATCTATATAAACCAAAGTTTTTTAGTCCGTAGGACAACATTCACAACATACAATCATACCATAGGCTAGCTTCTAGGGTTTAGCCTCTCTGATCTCGTGGTAGATCTACTCTTGTACTACCCATATCATCAATATTAATCAAGCAGGACGTAGGGTTTTACCTCCATCAAGAGGGCCCGAACCTGGGTAAAACATCATGTCCCCTGCCTCCTGTTACCATCCGGCCTAGACGCACAGTTCGGGACCCCTACCCGAGATCCGCCGGTTTTGACACTGACAGGATAAATCAAGTGGATGGTCTCCTCACCCGGTTGCTCAACCTGCAGGACCTGGTGAAACTGCGGCAGTGATTCAAGGAAAGTTCAAAGGGAAACCTAAGGGGCCCTGGACCCCCAAGAAAGTGAAGGATCAAGCCAGAAATGATGTGTTGGATTTGCCATGTCACATTCACACCAAGAAGGATGAAGAAGGCAATTTGATTTATCCTAAGCATACCACTCGACAGTGTCAAGTTCTGATCGAGCAATTCCGAGAGAAACAAACTAATGAGAAGGAAAAGGAATCAGACAAGGATGAGGACAAAGAGGAAGATGATGGTTTTCCTAATGTCAATTCCACCCTAGTGATTTTTGCTGATGTTGAGAGCAAAAGTCGACTGAAAGTAATCAACAGAGAAGTGAATATGGTTGCTCCGGCAACGACAACATACCTGAAGTGGTCACAAACATCTAGCACATTCGACCAGTCTGACCACCCTGCTCGCATAGCCACTCCAGGGAGGCAAGCGTTGGTGGTCGACCCAGTTGTTGGGGGTACTCGATTGACCAAAGTGTTGATGGATGGTGGTAGTGGTTTGAATATTCTTTACGCTGAAACCTTGAAAGGGATGGGCATTCCGATGTCCAAACTTAGTGAGAGCAACATGAGCTTTCACGGCATCATCCCTGGCAAGAAGGCTGAATCACTCAGCCAGATAACCCTGGACGTGGTTTTCGGTGATTCAAAGAATTACCGTAAGGAAAAGTTGACATTTGAAGTAGTGGATTTCCAGAGTGCTTATCATGCTATTTTGGGGAGGCCTGCATACGCGTGTTTTATGGCTCGACCATGATACGTGTATCTCAAGTTGAAAATGCCTGGTCCCAGAGGAGTGATCACGGTCACTGGCAATTGGCAGAAGGCAGAGGAATGCTTCCAGAAGGGTTCTAAAATTGCCGATGCACAAATGGCAGCAGTTGAAAGGCAAGAGTACCAGAAACATACAGATCCGAGTGATTTGTTACGAGCCAAGAAGCCTGCCACAGATTTTGCATTTCAGTCGTCCGGTGAAACAAAGCCGATTCATATTCATCCGATCGATCCTAATGCTGCTCCTACTCATATCTCAACATCACTCGACAGCAAATAGGAAGAAGCGCTCATCCAGTTCCTCCGTGAGAACTGGGACATCTTTGCATGGAAACCTTCTGACATGCCGGGTGTACCCAGGGGACTGGCTGAGCATCGTTTGTGAGTCGACCCGAAAGTGAAGCCAGTCAAGGAACATCTTAGACGGTCTGCCGTACAGAAGAGAAAAGCAATTGGCGAGGAAGTGGATCGGCTCCTAGCAGCTGAGTTCATCCGAGAGATTTATCACTCCAAGTGGCTCACCAATGTTGTCATGGTCCCCAAGAAGGACGATTCACTTCGTATGTGCATTGACTTCAAGCATATCAATCGGGCCTGCCCGAAAGATCATTTCCCTCCCCCCGTATCGACCTAATCGTCGACTCAACTGCGGGGTGTGAGCGTTTGTCTTTTCTAGACGCCTATTCCGGGTATCATCAGATCCGACTGTATGGACCCGATGAGATAAAAACAGCTTTCATCACTCCATTTGGGTGATTTTGTTATGTCACCATGCCATTCGGTCTCAAGAATGTCGGGGCCACATTTATGAGGATGATTCAGAAGTGCCTGCTCACTCAAATCAGTTGGAATGTGGAAGCATATATGGATTACATTGTGGTCAAGTCGCGTAATGGTTTTAACCTGCTGAATGACATCGCTGAAACCTTTGCCAACCTAAGAAGGTATGATATCAGGCTTAATCCATCGAAATGCACATTCAGAGTTCCAGGAGGGAAGTTACTCAGTTTCCTCGTTTCCGAACAAGGGATCGACGCGAACATAGAGAAAGTTGGGGCCATACTCCGGATGAAACACCCTGTGCGTGTGCATGATGTTCAAAAGCTTACTGGTTGCTTGGCCACCTTGGGTTGATTCATCTCTCGCCTCGGTGAAAAGGCATTGCCTCTTTACCGACTAATGAAGAAATCTAACAAGTTCGAGTGCACTCCTGAAGCTGACGCAGCATTTGCAGAACTCAAAACCCTGCCTTCCACCCAGCCGGTGCTTGTTGCCCCAATCAGCAAAGAGCCTTTACTGCTTTATATTGCAGCCACTGGACAAGTTGTCAGTACAGTACTTACGGTCGAGCGGGAAGAAGAAGGAAAAATCTATAAAGTTCAACGCCCAGTATACTATATTTCTGAAGTCTTGACTAGATCCAAGCAAAGATATCCACATTATCAGAAGCTTGTCTATGGAATTTACATGACCATGAAGAAGGTTGCACATTATTTCTCTGATCACTCCATTACATTCGTCAGCGACGCACCATTGTCAGAAATTCTGAACAACAGAGATGCAACTGGTCGAGTGGCAAAGTGGGCGATTGAACTCCTTCCCTTGGATATCAAGTTTGAGGCAAAGAAAGCTATCAAGTCCCAGACAATAGCAGATTTCCTCGTCGAGTGGGTTGAGCAGCAACAACCGACTCAGATTCACTCGGAGCATTGGACCATGTTCTTTGCTGGATCCAAGATGCTGAATGGTTCTGGAGCTAGGGTGGTATTGGTATCCCCTCGAGGAGACAGACTCAGCTATGTTCTTGAGATTCATTTTGATTCCTCCAACAACGAAGCTAAATATGAAGCCCTTCTCTACGGGTTGCGTATGGCCATTTCGCTCGGTGTCCATCGCCTAATGGTCTACGGCGGGTTAATCAAGTAATGAAGGAGTGGGACGTCAGAAGCACAGCTATGACTGGCTATTGTAATGAAGTGAGAAACTTAGAGAAGAAGTTTGAGGGGTTAGAGCTCCATCATATACCCCGACTGAAAAATCAAGCAGCTGATGATTTGGCAAAGATAGGCTCCAAGCGTGAGCCTATTCCCAGTAATGTGTTCTCAGAGCATCTTCACACGCCGTACGTCCAAGAGGATCCCTTCACCGAGGAGCCCCCACAACCTAAGAGCCCTACTGATCCGACTGAAGTTCAAATCCCAGTTGTGGTCGACTTGGTCATGGAAGTTTTGGTCGTCATACCCGATTGGACAGTGTCGTACATTGTGTATATTATCAGGAAAGAGCTCCCAGAGGATGAAGAAGAGGCCCGTCAGATTGTCCATCAATCTAAAGCTTTCACAGTGATAGGTGGATAGCGTTACAGGGAAAGTGTTAACGTAGTTGCTCAGAAGTGCATAACACCGGAAGAAGGTCGAGTGATCCTCAACGACATCCACTCAGGGACCTGTGGTCACCATGCGTCTTCTCGGACCATTGTGGCCAAAGCATACCGAGCGGGATTTTATTGGCCACGAGCAAATGAAATGGCAAAAGACATAGTCGACATATGTGAAGGTTGCCAGTTCTACTCCAACATGTCTCACAAGCCCGCATCAGCCCTGAAAACCATTCCACTCGCCTGGCCCTTTGCTGTTTGGGTATTAGATATGGTTGGACCTCTGAGGACAGGCAGAAGCGGCTTCACCCATGTGCTTGTAGCAGTCGACAAGTTCACCAAATGGATTGAAGCCAAACCTATCAAAAACCTTGAAGCAAGTACTGCTGTCAGCTTCATCAGAGAGTTAACATTCAGATATGGTGTCCTACACAGCATCATCACAGATAATGGGTCAAACTTTGATTCTGATGAGTTCAGAGCCTTTTGCGCTTCCCAAGGCACTCGGGTCGACTATGCTTTAGTCGCCCATCCCCAGTCAAATGGACAAGCTGAAAGAGCAAACGGATTGATTCTCAAAGGACTGAAACCCCGATTGATGCGTGACCTCAAGCATGCAGCAGGCGCCTGGGTCGATGAACTTCCATCAGCGCTTTGGGGATTGAGGACCACTCCTAATCGGTTGACTGGCCAAACTCCATTCTTCTTATTCTATGGCGCTGAAGCTGTGCTTCCGAGTGACTTTCTCCACAATGCGCCTCGAGTCGAACTTTTCTCAGAAGACAAAGCGGAACAGGCTCGGCAAGACGCAGTTGATCTTCTGGAAGAGGAAAGGGAGATGGCCCTGATCCGGTCGACCATCTATCAGCAAGACCTGCGTCGATTCCACGCCAGAAACGTGAGAGGTCGAGCATTTCAAGAGGGAGACCTGGTTCTTCGAGTGGATCAGCAGAAACCACACAAGCTCGCTCCTGCTTGGGAAGGCCCCTTCATCATCACCAAGGTGCTTCACAACGGAGCTTATCGCCTCCACAATGTGGAGCACAATAAAGACGAGCCACGCGCTTGGAATGCGGAGTTGCTCCGCCTCTTTTATACTAAAGCATTCAGATTATTGAGATGTAATAAGAAATACATTCTAGTTTGGTTATCAAAGATACAGTTTCATAGTCTCCCTGATGATTGTTGTTCCTTTTTTAAGTGTTCTAAATCCCCGAGTGCATGCCTTAGCTGCGAATCTGCTTTGCCTAAGTTTCAAAAAAGAAAATCCTACCGAGTGGCGAGAAAGTCTCTCACTCGGGGGCTTAGCTGTGAATCCGTTTCGCCTAAGTATAAAAAATCCTACCGAGTGGTGAGCAAGCCTCCCACTCGGGGGCTTAGCTGCAGTCCAGTACTCACCTAAATATAAAAATTCCTACCGAGTGGTGAGCAAGCCTCCCACTCGGGGGCTTAGCTGCAGTCCAGTACTCGCCTAAGTATAAAAAATCCTATCGAGTGGTGAGCAGCCCTCCCACTCGGGGGCTTACCTGCAGTCAAGGACTCGCCTAAGTTTAAAAAATCCTACCGAGTGCTGAGCAGCCCTCCCACTCAGGGGCTTAGCTACAGTCCAGTACTCGCCTAGGTTTAAAAAATCCTACCAAGTGGTGAGCAAGCCTCCCACTCGGGGGCTTAGCTGCAGTTCAGTACTCGCCTAAGTATAAAAAATCCTAACGAGTGGTGAGCAAGCCTCCCACTCGGGGGCTTAGCTGCACTCCAGTACTCGCCTAAGTATAAAAAATCCTATCGAGTGGTGAGCAGCCCTCCCACTCGGGGGCTTAGCTGCAGTCCAGTACTCGCCTAAGTTTAAAAAATCCTACCGAGTGGTGAGCAACCCTCCCACTCGGGGGCTTAGCTGCAGTCCAGTGCTCGCCTAAGTATAAAAAATCCTACCGAGTGGTGAGCAAGCCTAACACTCAGGGGCTTATCTCCAATCCAGTACTCGCCTAAGTATAAAAATCCTACCGAGTGGTGAGCAACCCTCCCACTTGGGGGCATAGCTGCAGTCCAGTACTTGATGACCCACAAGTATAGGGGATCTATCGTAGTCCTTTTGATAAGTAAGAGTGTCGAACCCAACGAGGAGCAGAAGGAAATGATAAGTGGTTTCCAGCAAGGTATTCTCTGCAAGTACTGAAATAAGTGGTAACCGATAGTTTTTTGATAAGATAATTTGTAACGAGCAACAAGTAACAAAAGTAAATAAAGTGCAGCAAAGGACAAGCCTGGACAAACTCTTATATGATGTAAAGCGCTCCCGAGGACACATGGGAATATCGTCAAGCTAGTTTTCATCACGCTCATATGATTCGCGCTCGGTACATTGATAATTTGGTATGTGGGTGGACCGGTGCTTGGGTGCTGCTCTTACTTGGACAAGCATCCCACTTATGATTAAACTCTATTGCAAGCATCCGCAAATACAACAAAAGTATTAAGGTAAACCTAACCATAGCATGAAACATATGGATCCAAATCAGGTCCTTACGAAGCAACACATAAACTAGGGTTTAAGCTTATGTCACTCTAGCAACCCATCATCTACTTATTACTTCCCAATGCCTTCCTCTAGGCCCAAACAATGGTTAAGTGTCATGTAGTCGACGTTCACATAACACCACTAGAGGAGAGACAACATACATCTCATCAAAATATTGAACGAATACCAAATTCACATGACTATTAATAGCAAGACTTCTCCCATGTCCTCAGGAACAAAAGTAACTACTCACAAAGCATAAACATGTTCATAATCAGAGGGGTATTAATGTGCATATAGGATCTGAACATATGATCTTCCACCAATTAAACCAATTAGAATCAACTACAAGGAGTAATTAACACTACTAGCAACCTACTAGCACCAATCATGGACTTGGAGACAAGAATTGGATACAAGAGATGAACTAGGGTTTTGAGATGAGATGGTGCTGATGAAGATGTTGATGGAGATTGCCCTCTCCCGATGAGAGGTGCGTTGGTGATGACGATGGCGATGATTTCCCCCTCCGGGAGGGAAGTTTCCTCGGCAGAACAGCCCCGCCAGAACCCTAGATTGGTTCCGCCAAGGTTCTGCCTCGTGGCGGCGGAGTTTCGTCCGAGAAGATGGCTTATGATTATTTTCCCATCGAAAGAGTCCATATAGCAGAAGATGGTCACCGGAGGGCCACCAGGGGGCTTCAGGACTTTTGGAGCTATGCAAAATAGGTCTCTAATATTTGCTCCTTTTCCAGCCAGAATCCCAGCTGCTGGCATTCTCCCTCTTTATGTAAACCTTGTAAAATAAGAGAGAATAGGCATAAGTATTGTGATATAATGTGTAATAACAGCCCGTAATGCAATAAATATTGATATAAAAGCATGATGCAAAATGGACGTATCAACTCCCCCAAGCTTACACCTCGCTTGTCCTCAAGCGAAAAGCCAAAATCGAAAAATATGTCCACATGTTTAGAGATGAAGGTGTTGATAAAAATAAAATGCGGACATGAGGGCATCATGATCATTCTTAGAGCAGCAACTTATATAATTCTTGTCATATGATATCTTATGCTAGAGTAATAATTCAATCACAATACCAAGTATGAATCGTAAACTTCATTGAAAACTAACAAACTATAATCTTAGTCATTGAAGCAATTGCAATTTATCATAACATAGGAAAGAGTCAATGTATAAGAGCTTTTCAGCAAGTCCACATACTCAACTATCATATAGTCTTTCACAATTGCTGACACTCATGCAATACTTATGGGTATGGAGTTTTAATCGGACACAGAGAAAGATAGGGGCTTATAGTTTTGCCTCCCAATGTTTTAACTCAAGGATAATGTCAACAGTAATAGTTCATGAAAACCCACATCCAATTAGCCATATATACCAGGATCTTTCCAACATATTGTGCTTGCCAAAGGATAAAATGTAAAAAGGAAGGGTGAAGATCACCTTGACTCTTTTGCAGTATAGGAGATAAAAGTAAAAGATAGGCCCTTCGCAGAGGGAAGCAGATGTTGTCATGCGCTTTTATGGTTGTATGCACAAAATCCTAATGCGAAAGAACGCCACTTTATATTGCCACTTGTGATAGGAACCTTTATTATGTAGTCTGTCGCTTTTATTACTTCCATATCACACGATTGTATAAAGCTTATTTCTTCCACACCAATCAATCATACATATTTAGAGAGAAATTTTTATTGCTTGCACCGATGACAACTTATTTGACGGATCTTACTCAATCCATAGGTAGGTATGGTGGACTCTCATGGCGAAACTGGTTTAAGGGTATTTGGAAGCACAAGTACTATCTCTACTTGGTGCAATGAATTTGGCTAGCATGAGGGAGAAAGGCAAGCTCAACATGTTGGAGGATCCAAGACAATATAATTTATCTCAGATGAAATAAAACATAACCCATTACGTTGTCTTCCTTGTCCAATGTCAACTCTTTAGCATGTCATATGCTCACAATCATAAAAGATATCCAAGATAGTATATTTATATGTGAAGACCTCTCTTTCTTTATTACTTCCTATTAATTGCAATGATGACCAAAAATATCTTTGTCAACCCTCAATAACTTTTATTCATCATACTTTTTCTATGTGAGCACATTACTCTCCATAAGAGTCACATGATCTCTTTGTTTCTTTTTATTTCTTTCTCTTTTCTTTTATTCACTTGGGATCATGGCAAAAATAATAAAGCCCTTGACTCAACACTAATCTTTATTATATAGCTCATGGACTCGATTACATAGAAGGATAATAAAGCAAAAATCTCAACTAGATCATACTAAGAACTTTTATTCTACTAGATCAAGATATTACCAAAAGGATCGAACTAAGAAAAATGGTAAACATAAAAGTGATGGTGATACGATACCGGGGCACTCCCCCAAGCTTGGCAGTTGCCAAGTGGAGTGCCCATACCAGATACTCAATTCTTCTTTGTTGGAGAAAAAGGTGGAGTTGTTGATGATGGATAGTGGCACATCGAGCGTAGGAGGTCTTCTAGCTTGCGGATAATGCCCTTGAGTGCGATGATATGCTCGTTCAACAAAATATTTTCACGTGTGAGATACTTATTTTGTATATGAGCCAACTCAATCATCTTGAAAGCTTCGATTTCTGTTGGAGTAAGTATATTGTGATCCAGTTGAAGGGTGTTCTCTGTTGCTGGAACTTGGTCCTCCATGGCCTTCTTGATCCCTTCATCCTTGTTGATATCCATAGGTTCTTGTCTCTTCAGCTCTATCTTCATTAGCCAAGCATCATTGCCATCATGGTTGGAGGAGGAGGGAGACGACATAGTGCTCGGCCTTGACAACCCTGATAGAAAACAGCTCGAAACAAAGACAGGAGATTTTTGCGGGAGTCAAAACCCCCGGGAGATTATATAATGAATTTTTACCGACCAAAATACGTGTCCTGTAAGAAAATGGAGTCCGGAGAGCACACGAGGTGCCCACGAGGTAGGGGGCGCACCCAGGGGGTAGGGCGCGCCCTCCACCCTTGTGGAGCCTTCGTGTACTTTCCGAACTGCTACTTATTTTTCTATTTTTCTAAATATTCCAAAACGGAGAAATATTGCCTTAAAAACTGTTTTGGAGTCGGTTTACTTACCGTACCACATACATATTCCTTTTCGGAGTCTGAAACGTTCCGGAAAGTGTCCTTTATGTACTCCTCCGGGGTTACAGTTTCAATAACATTGGTTTCAACATTTATGGGATTACCTGAGACATAGTGTTTGATTCTTTGACCGTTCACCACCTTCGGTTTTGTGCCTTCGAAGTTGTTGATTTTTATGGCACCAAAACGATAGACCTCCTCGATAACGTAAGGGCCTTCCCATTTAGAGAGAAGTTTTCCTGCAAAAAATCTTAAACGAGAGTTGTATAGCAATACATAATCACCTACATTAAACTCACGCATTTGTATTCTTTTATCATGCCACCTTTTAACTTTTTCTTTAAACAACTTGGCATTTTTGTAGGCTTGGGTTCTCCATTCATCAAGTGAGCTAATATCAAATAACCTCTTCTCACCGGCAAGTTTAAAATCATAATTAAGTTCTTTAATAGCCCAATAAGCCTTGTGTTCTAGTTCGAGAGGTAAGTGACATGCTTTTCCATAGACCATTTTATACGGAGACATACCCATAGGATTTTTATATGCAGTTCTATAGGCCCATAATGCATCATCAAGTTTCTTGGACCAATTCTTTCTGGACCTATTAACAGTCTTTTGCAAAATTAATTTGAGTTCTCTATTACTCAATTCTACTTGACCACTAGACTGAGGGTGATAAGGAGATGCAATTCTATGATTAACATCATATTTAGCAAGCATTTTACGGAAATCACCATGAATAAAATGTGAACCACCATCAGTCATTAAATATCTAGGGACTCCAAACCTTGGAAAAATAACTTCTTTAAGCATTTTAATAGAAGTGTTATGATCAGCACTACTAGTTGGAATAGCTTCTACCCACTTAGTAACATAATCAACAGCAACTAAAATATGTGTATAACCATTAGAGGAAGGAAAAGGTCCCATATAGTCAAAGCCCCAAACATCAAATGGTTCAATAACAAGTGAATAATTCATAGGCATTTCTTGACATCTACTAATATTACCAATTCTTTGACATTCATCACAAGATAAGACAAACTTACGGGCATCCTTGAAGAGAGTAGGCCAATAAAAACCAGATTGCAGTACCTTATGTGATGTCCTATCTCCAGCATGGTGTACTCCATAAGCTTCAGAGTGACACTTGCGTAGGAGCTGTTCCTGTTCATGCTCAGGTGCACGACGTCTAATAACACCATCTACTCCTTATTTATAAAGATGTGGGTCATCCCAAAAGTAATGCCTCAAATCATAGAAGAACTTTTTCTTTTGCTGGTATGTGAAACTAGGTGGTATAAACTTAGCAACAATGTAATTAGCATAATCAGCATACCATGGAGTAGTACGAGAAGTATTTATGACATTTAATTGCTCATCAGGAAAGCTATCATCAATAGGTAGTGGGTCATCAAGCACATTTTCTAACCTAGACAAGTTGTCTGCAACGGGGTTCTCAGCTCATTTTCTATCAAAAATATGTAAATCAAATTCTTGTAGCAAGAGAACCCATCTAATAAGTCTAGGTTTAGCATCTTTCTTTTCCATAAGATATTTAATAGCAGCATGATCGGTGTGAATAGTTACTTTAGAATCAACAATATAAGGTCTAAACTTATCACAGGCAAATACAACTGCTAAGAATTC